>NW_013617533.1:34382-47774 GCF_000695525.1 Brassica oleracea var. oleracea | reverse complement strand
AATAAATTTTTTTATCCTCAATTGATGATGAAGAGTAAAACAATTTCTGAAGAAGAAGAGCAGTTGACAAAAAGAAGAAAAACAAAACGACATAGTATTCTATTTTTATCAACCTAAATGAAACCGACTATCTACCTGTCATATACCAAGTTAACGTTTAAACAACACCATTTACGGTTTTAGGAGAATTAGTTTAAAGTTGATAGTTTGTGTATGTAATTCAAAAGATAGAATTGTTCATGTGTTTTTTGGCATGACTTTAAAGTTTGTGTGTGAAATAGCCGGAAACAACTAGTTCATAGGAGAATAAATTATTTTTACGTTGTTCATGTGGTTTTTGGCAAGGCTTAAAAGTTCGTGTGTGAAAAAACCGGGAACAACTAGTTCATAGGGGAATGAACCATTTTCCCAAAAGTTCGTGTGTGAAAAAACCGGGAACAACTAGTTCATAGGGAAATGAACCATTTTCCCGTCAGAACCCCGATCCTAAATACGCTACACCCATAATTAATATAACCATACCCGACCTTCAGTGGATCGTCAAGCCAGTTGTTGTGTTGATCAGAAAACTTTTGCCACCTTCAGTGGGACTGCTGATCTTGACGAGGCTAAGCTTCAGCTAGTTCAGTTCTCAGAAGAATTGGAACAAGGGGATGCCAAGAATCATGAGAACATTGATTACCTAGATGTGGAGGAAAATGATGTCGTCAAGGATGAAGTCAGCGGCGAGGATGTTAATATCTTCTCTCAGTAAGCAAAGGAGGTGACATTTATTCTTCAAAAGGCAATCACACAAGCCGACTGGCAAGTATCAAGTATTAAAAGTCAAGATTTCACAAACCACAAGCAAACTCGGTGAACCATAAAGTTCATTGCAAACACATTGGAACCGTTGACCATCGGTCACAAATTCACTATTCTTATCCCAAAACCATATCATCAGCCTTTACATTCCTCCAGTGGGATACCTTTGGGTCTACGAGTCGTGGTTCAAGGAAGCTAGACTATGGTTGCCGATTCCTCACATGATGATCTTGCACTGCACAAGATGGAAAATTATACTTTCTTAATAGCAATAGCATCCATCAGAATGTTGGTAGCATTGATGGTCTTGGCAGCTAAGTGTGACCCTTGGATGAGTGCGCATATGTTAGAAGAGATTACGTTTTTTGGGTTCAGCTCTGACTCTCGTTTCTACTTCGCTCGCATGAAGACGGAGCAAAATATTATCACTGACCGTCCGGGAAAATGGGCATTTAAATCCTAAACTATTTGAAATCAGCAAGTTTAATATCGAAGTATTGCTAGTACGATTTTATTCCCCCAACTAATAGTTGACTTGGCAAATTGGTGACTAAAAAAGTCAACGTTAAGTCATAAAGGATTCTCTTTAGTTTTATATCAATTATCTTTATCATTGAACTTGAAAAACTCGAATTCCCAAATTCAAACCCTAACTTTGAATGATGACGATTTTCGGTGACAACAAAGGCGATTTTTGGTGGTAAGAAATCAAATCCGGCCCAATCACATAAACAAATATCACTGGAAATCATCTTTTTTCTTCGTCGAAAATCGTCTTCAGTTAAAATTAGGATTTGAATTTGGGAATTTCGAGTTTTCTAGGTTCAATGCTGAGGATAATTGATATAAACCTAACGAGAATTGTCTATGACTTAACGGCTGATCTTTTAAGTCACCAATTTGCCAAGTCAACCATTAATTGGGGAATAAAATTGTGCAAGGAATACTTTAGTATTAAACTTGCTGATTTTGAATGGTTGGAGATTTAAATGCCCATTTTCCCTCGACCGTCCTATGAATATTCACCACTAGCAGCATTTTTATGCGTTCGTCAAGATTAATGAAACCTTCATTGCTGATCCGCGAGAGATTATAGAATTGTTTGGAACACAACAGTTGGTAGACAACTAATTTCTTACTATACACTTTTGTGCAGTGTGTACACTCCCAAGATATCATTGCTCGGACATTAGCCGGAACGAATTTGAAGAAGCCTTGATTGAACTAAAAAAGTAGTAGTATAGATATGTCAAAACAGAAAATGTATCACGAATAGCGTATAATAAAAAAGATAATTTCGATACTGGGCAGAATTCGATAACAAACTAAAGTACATAGAGCAACAAATTCGATCAGTTTCTAAATTCGATAAACAAAAACAAACAATAACAATCTGATGTCTTTTTTTGGAAGACATAATCTTAAGTCTAGATTGAACAATTAAAACATCAGTATAGAAACTATGACAGAGATGCCAAACCACAAATTTAAGGGCCTTTGATGACATGAGAGCAGAGGTTGGGAAGAAATAAACGACATTATTGAGTGCTAAACTGGAAAGCACTTTATTTTTGTGACAAACATGGAAATAAAGTCATTACAATGCTATATACTGTATATAAAGATCTTATTCTCACGGTGTAGTGGTTGATATAAAACCAAAACAGCCATCATCTTCTTCACAGGGAAGAAGTGACTAGAAGTCATGGGGCCAATCTACGAATTATCCACGCAGGATTCCCTTCTTGTAGAGAATACTGCAGCCTGCGAATCCCGACAATCATATGTCAGCAAACATTTCTACGTTTTTAAGCCTAATTAAGAGACCCATTTCAAGCTAGAAACATGTCCTTAGACCCAGACAGAGACCTGATTGGTCTCCACGAAACTGCAATATAAGTAAAGAGGTACCTGTCATGCAAACGAGATGGCTGTCCCTGCCAAAACTCGAAAAGGTTTGGTTTAAGTCTGAATCCTCCCCAGTTTTTAGGCTTTGGTATCACACTTCTGCAAGAAAGAAGACAAAAGTAATCAATCAATAAAGAACATCAAATCAAACTTAATTTTTTTTCTTTTTTGAAGGATTGAAAGATTTTGTAACTCACCCATCTGAATACTTTTTTGTTAGTTCTTCATATTCGTCGTATAGAACATGCCTGCCAGGTACTACAGAACTCTGATAGAAACCAAAATTTTAAGCCTGAGTAATTTTAAGCCTGAGAGTCCAACCAACATCATATTAATGATAAATATAACAACAGTTAATAAGGCACCTGCTTGCTAACAATAGCTCCAATCTGACTTCCTCTAGGACGACTATGATAGTAATTCTCAGATTCTTCCTCAGATATTCTCTCCACTGGTCCTTCAATTCTTACCTGGTTTTGTTACAGGGAGAACGGATATTAGATATTCAGTAACCAAGTTATTAACTCTTAGCAGAACAAAAGGTTAAGGCAAGATGAAAACACATACCTGCCTATTCATGTCCTCCCAGTAAAACAGAAGTGCTGCAAAAGGGTTTTCTGATAAATCAGAACCCTTTTTACTTTCGTAGTTTGTGAACCTTCATTTTTACAATTTCAAGCAATTAACATCAAAGGGGATCTTCATATCCCAAACTCTCAAAAGAAAAGGGAGAGGATATGTACTAACCACACAAATCCATTCTCATCAAATCCTTTTAGTAAAACCATTCTTGATGATCTGCAGCAGAATATTAGGCTCATTAGAAAATATATTGACAATTGACAAATAAGAATTATGCAGATAAAAAAAAGGGCTTTTGGAACATGGTTCATCCGCATATTGTTCCATGGAGTGAAGTCTCTTAGAACAACAAAGTATACTTACGGTTTTCTGTCCTTGTTTGTGGTAGACAAAGCCATGGCATTTGTTTCTCTCAATCCAGCAGCAACTGCTTCATCAAACCATTTACGGAACTGCAAAACAAAAAAAGAGGAGGGTCTCTCATATCTCATAAGAAAGCACGATAACCAAGCAGCCAGCGAGTGAGTAATCTAGCAGAACGAGTAACTGAAAAGGCATAAAAATTGAGCAAAAGTGAAAGAGTAGTATAACAAGATGCGTTGGGAGCAATATAAGTTTCTGCTCATTCATTACCTGTAAAACAGGATCACTTTCAACCTGGTCCTCAAGCAATTCAGGAGAGACATAGTTCACTCTCATAGCAGATATGTCAACTTTTGGAGGTTTACCAATTCTAACACACATGGATGTACCAGGGTAACTAGGAAGCTCGAGCTTGTATTTTTCTGCAACAGAAGGTGGTACAAATCTCCCACCTAAAAAGTGATGAGGGCCAGAAAAGCTCTTGGCACATAGCTTTGGGGCAGTCAAAGATACCTAATAAGAGTTGAAAGATTCAATTGATAAAGTAGTATGATGGTAACAGATATGATTAAAAGAGGCATACCAACATATCAGGCTTAATTCCTCCACCTTCATGGTCTCCTTCTTCAACGTGCCAACCAGAGGGAATGTCCACAGAGACGATGACAGGGCGTTTTTGGAGGGTCTGCAATCGCCGGATGATGGCATCAAAAGGAGGCCTTGGAGCACCTACATGTACAAAATGGTGACTTTCAAAGAAGCAATTGCAACATGAAGTGTTGTTTTTGTATCAAATGAGAATAGTTACCATGAAATGAAAACCCGAAGATTGCGTCTATAATAACATCAAAGTCCTCTGACAAGTCTTCAGGCAGATCTTCAACGGAGACGAAAGGAACAGACAGTGACTCCAACTACAAAAGAGACAGTCATGTCAGCAAGCACTATAATAAAAACAAATAAACAGTAGTGTGGTGGCGAACCTGAGTGACGAGTCCGGTATAAAGTGATTTGGAAGTACGTTTGGGATAACAGATAGAGGGTTTATAACCAAAATGGTGAAGATGCCTGGCTGCAACAAGACCATCACCACCATTGTTTCCAGGACCACAGATTGCTAGAACCCGACTATATTCACTTGGTTTATAAACCTGTAAAAACATATTACAGACTTCAAAACCAATCTACAGGCTAGCGAGGATATTATATTGAAGATTTTGAACTTTTGTTATTCGAGATTTTATTACAGGTTTGTGTATCCATCCTGTTTTGGGTTGCTGTAATAAAGAAAGGCTCTTTTGGGTAACAAAAGCCTTGAGGTTTTTCTTATAAGGTCTTGATTACAACAACACTCACGAAAACAAAACAAAGAATGGGATTCAATTTACCTCAGCAACTGAAGTAGCGACGCTAAGACCAGCCAGTTCCTGCAAGAAGGATAAGAAAACCGATCATGATCAGGCGGGTAAAACCAAAGCGGAAGAGGGAAGGGAGAGACCATGAGCTGATCAACGGAGAAGCCAAGAGGACCCATCAAGGTCTCATCAATCTCCGCGGCTTCTCTTTGCGAGAGGTAAGATACTGATGCTGAATCCTGCATGTTTGGAATTGATTTGGTAGACAAAGTTCGAAAACTGTGGCTTGCAGTGAGGAATCGCTGGGTGGTGGTTAAAGGAAGAAGAGAGTATTGGTGTTTGGGAGAGATTGGGAGTGGTGGCTGGAAGAGGAAGGCAGATATCATTCTTGTCACTCTGCGCCTAATCACAGTCCTCCTCATTTAGCCCCAACATTCTGACCCAAACTCCAATAATAAGCCGCTTATTAGATCGGTTATCCATATCTGTACTTATGGGTCCAACGGCGTGAAGGGCTGGGCGTTGGTTTAAATGGTTCGGTTCGATTTTGGGTTCTTTGCAATTTCAGGTTACATATTTGATTTTCAGAAATATTGCCAACCAAAAACATTTAGATACTTACCATTTTGTTCGGTTCTAAGTTTACATTTAATGTCGAATTGGACCAATTTTTTTTTTTTTTTTTTTTTATCTAAAATTATCTGCTACCATATTGTTATTTGCGAAGATGTTTAAGTGGTTTTATTTGCTGATTTGATTTAATTTTATTGGCAAAAAATGAGCCAGATAAACTGTTAATAATGATTTGGCTGATGATATAGCATTTTCGATCAAAATCATTTGTTTTCAAACTATTTTTTGTTACTATTTGTGATACTATTTGGTTTTTTTGTTAAAGATCTCTCACCATCTAACACTCATGAAGCTTTGGTTTACTCTGCTTGTGCTTCATTTTTGAAACATCAACTTTACTCTTTCATAAACTCTTGTCATCCTTTTCTCATCCTCTAATGTTCAGTATTTCTAAATTTCAACAGAATACATGGCTGCCATAAGCCATTTGCCATTAATATACTCTACAAAGCTCTCACATGGCTTTCCACATCAACATCAAAAAACTCCAACATCATTCAAAAATGGTATAACAATGCATATAAGAGAATGAAAAGCAAAAGAAGAAGCTACCGAGTAAAACACGTGATAATGTTTGATATGCTTTTTTAAGTATAAAGAGTGGCCTTAACGAAACAAAAAAAAAATTGAAATTTTAGCTTAGTGACCACGGCTCATCTTAACTTTGGGCATTGCCTTTTTCACCTGCCTTGCTCTTTCTTTAACCTCTTTCTTCCTAATCACTTCTGCGCTCAGCTTTGCTTCCGCTTCCTCCATCAGTTTCTTCCTCTCTGCCTTCTTCTTCTGCAATGCCTCTTGCCTCGCGTTCTGAAGTTCCTTGTAGGCTTCCTCTGCTGCCTTTTGCCTACCGGTCTCAGTTTTATTCCTTGCCTTCATTAAATCAAGAAACATATACTATATTCAGCCTTGCAATGCAATTTAACTCTGGACTAGGAGGCTATAAATAATAAGTTTTCCCCTTACCTGGGTACTGAGTCTGTACCGTCCTACCAAGTCGATGTAGTATGGAATTAGTGCCACTAGCCGGACGATATCATCCATGTGTTTAGCATCTGGTAAGGAAAACTTGAAAAGCATCATCTTCCTGTGTTTGCCAGGGTGTTGGTCAGAGATATGCATCGACATGAAGTTCTTCCCATACTTCTCCATAGCCTTGTCACCAAAAACCTACAGAGTTACATCGCATGCCCGTAAGTGGTTAGTGCAGCAAAGATATGTTAGAGATGCATAATGTGTAACATTAATCAAAACAAAATTTTATGTTAAATCGAATTAAGGTTCATATTGAAGGCGATTTGCTTTCCCTATTTTTGCCGCTTATACAGATAGAAACAGAGATAGAGCCATGGACCAAACTCCATCACTGAATTATTAAGCTCATTATGCTTAGTTCTTGACTAAACCTTTCTTCCAAGCAACAAGGCCTATTCAAGTAATATGAGCCAAACTGTGACTACTAGTTCTCAATCTGGTAAGCTCCTAACTACGGCTTAAGAAGTTATTTTTGCAAACTAAAACACACCAGCGAATACACACAGACACGGTTCAACTGTAAAATCTGAGAACATTTCTCACCTGATCAAGCACAGTGTCTGTGATCATATCCCCAGCAACTTCCTTGGATTCAGAGATGACACTCAGCTCCTCCGAAACCCACTTCCTCCCGGCGGGAGGAGACACAATCCCGGCGAATCTCTGCAGATCCTTCACCTCCTTTTGCATAGTTTTCGCAGCCTTCTTCTTAGCCATCGCAAACACGACATGATCCATCGCCTCTTCGTTCATGTAAACCTCAAAGGTGATCTCATCTTTACAAGGCACCACCAAGTTAAAAACCCTGGAGATCAGATCGTGCCTGCTCTTAAGCTCCATGGTGGCAAGCAATCCATGGCAGTACCTGCGTCCGCTCGCGTAGAATTTGAACACATTCAACGCCTCTTTAAGCAGCAACGGCGACTCCACTCCGTCACCAACTCCTAGCAAGCTGAAATTCTTGTGGAATATAGTGTCCTTGGAAGCGAATTTGGCGGCCCAAGCCAAAGCGAGGCGCTCGTTATCGCGTTTACCGACGAAGTAGTTGATTCCGAGAGCCATTAAGAAACAGACGCACGCGATCTCGATTGCGTACGACTTCTCCTTCTTCTTCTTCTTACTCGGAGGAGTGGCGTCTTGAGCTGTGGAGGCAGTCTCTGGATCTGCCGTCTCTGTGGCGTTTTCTGCAGTCGGTGAAGAGTCAATCGTCTCTGGCAGACCTTCGAACTCGTCTTCATCCCAGAAATCGAAGGGCGTGGAGGAGGGATCCGACTGAGGCTCGGGGTCTGATTCGGGGATGAGATCGGAGGTAAGGTCGTCGGGAGATGGTTGTGGATCGGGAAGTGATGAGTGCGACTGGGTGATGGTAGGCGGAGGGAGAGAGTGGTGGAGATCAGAGGAATCGTCGGAAGCATCGTCGTCTTCAGCATCAAATCCTTCGAATTGAGAAGCGGAGAGAAGATGGAGGTGAAAGGAAAGGCATAAAATGAGAGTTAAGCAGAAGAAAGATCGGGGGGTCATTTTGAGGGCAAGATCTAACACTCGTAATGTAATCTTCTGATACTTTGTTTTCGGGACGATGTATATATGGCAGTGTTTTAAACACTACTGGAGCGACCGATAATGGTTGGACACGGTCGAACCGAATCGGTTATATAGCTGAATTGAGTCTAATAACTGGTTTGAGTCTATAAAAAGATTAGCACTGACGAAAAAAGCTTATGCAACTGTTGGTTGAATGTAAAAGGTTTTTGCATGAAAATAATAACAAGTATATAGCAGGTTTGAAAGAACGCTGGTTTGGGGGGGGCAGTGTTTTTAAAACCGGACCGACCCGATGGTTGGACCGGGTTCCACCATGAACCTGTTATATAGCCGGGTTGGTCTAGTAATTGGTTCGACCATGAACCGGCCACATAGCCGGATTATATTTCAAAATTATTAAACCAATAAAAATCACTAAAACTATCAAAAATCTATAAACCATTCATATAAACAAGAAACTAATTTATATTTATAATATTTTATGTTCAAAATTGATTTATATTTTAACTATGCATCATGTTTACTAATATTATTTTTATATTTACATACTAAAAAAATATTAAACTATATTGTTGAACCAGGTTTGACCCTGTCGAACCATATTAAACCGTGACCCAAAATATTTTCGGTTCAGCTTCCGGTTCGGTTTTAAAAACACTGGTGGGGGGGGGGGGGTTTTGGTAAGAATGTGTCTTTTTGGTAAAGTGTTCAGATTTTTTTTTTTGTTTAACCAGGATGGGTTCGGGCCTTCGGCCTTAATCCCCCTAGGCCCAGAGCCAGCCTTTGTATGTACCTGTTACGGTCCTGGACACTCTTCTCCGCCTGAAATTCGAACTCGTGACCTCTCAGACAAATGCCAGAGGTAAGTGTTCAGATTTTTATTGATTTTTTTTGTTTTTTTAAGTCATTACAGATCTTGAGTAAACTTTACATAGAATGAAGATCATTTTGAGCAAAACAAGCTGAATTGAGTACATTTGGAGATTTTTCCATGGAGTAATTGCTTCAGAATGGAACATCCGGATTACGAAAAAGCACGCACTGACCCAGATTTTTATAGAAGTTTCCAATATTTCAAAATTTTACCTAGGATCTTCATTTTTAACATGGAGCTATCACATACCTGCAATATATTGTTTTTTTTTCTTTTTACAGACATGTTAGTTATTATACACAAACTTTACAGAGAACTAGTGATTTATAAGATTAAAGGGAAAAAAAACTTTATACTCTTGAAAGATTAGGAACTTTTTTATTATTTTTTGCAATTGATTATCATGTTTTCTATCATCTATGTGTTCTCTGTGACTATGCTTGAGTACTCAATTTGTTAGGTCTAGAGCACTAAGAGTCATAGATCCATAAGCTAAACACAAATAAGGATTTGATGTTTTGATTGTCTCCATTCATTGTTAAACATAAAATATGCAATAACCTGATCAATTAGTGCATGATTCTATGTTTAGTCTACTCATAAAAATGCTTTAGATTGCTAAAAATAACATGAATGGATGATTTATGTTTGACCATCCAAAGTAGGGGTAAAGGCAAACAGTGAACTTATTGAATCTAATCATTAATGTTTATTACATTTCCTTGATTCAAACAAAAGCTTAGATATCATGAATGCATTATAAAAGGATAAATGCTTAGAAAATGGATCAATGTTGCTATTTTGTTCGAGTTCAAGACATGTTTTGATTTGCTCCTTGAACATATATATGTGTGTGGCTTGATCGTTTCCTTTTCGACTCAACGCTCTTGACCTAGTTCCATTTTTAATATGAATATAAATCATCTTGATTTCTTGCTTGTTACGATTTTTACCATCGAACCACTCAGTTGTCGTAGTCGGTGGTTCTATATTAATCTCAAGAAACAAAGTGTAAAAACGGTTTTCTAAAATTGAATTTAAAGATTTACAATAACCATTATTAATTTGCAGTAGAAAAGATCCAATTTGAGTATATCAGATATCTTCCTAAATTTGAGTTATATGTACATTTAGGAAAATATTACTGACTATATGTAATATCTTCTTAAAATTTAAAAAGATATGGATAAATATGTGTAACATCTTCATAAATTTAGGAAAGCTTTAATAAATGTGTATTTAGGAAAATTTTCATGAATATAAATTTATGAATATCTTAATGAATTTGAATTATATATATTACTATGATATACTTGAATATTTATTATATTTTCCTAAAGTTATAATAATACCTTCCTGAATTTGGTATGTAAATTCTATAAAGTTATTATACATATTTAGAAATATATTCATAAATTTTAGAAATTAGATCAATAATGTTTTCCTAAATATGTTTATAAGTCAAATTCATGAAGATGTTATATACATTAAGAAGATTTTTTTAAATATATATGCATGTTACATTCAAGAAGTTTTTTTTAAGATACACATACAAGTTACATCAGAAATCTAATTACACGTTTACGAAAGTATTCTTAAATTTAGAGAATTTTATTTTACAAATTCGTCTCATAAACGTTTTTAAGGAAAATCATTTCCTAATTTATTTATTTATGATTTTTTTTTTCAAAAGAAAAAAATTGAAAAATTATTTCTGTTTCTTATTTTCAATTTTTTTAATATTTTTGTATCTAATAAATAATTAAAGACAATTGTAAATAAAGATAAAATTGTCTTTTTACCCATAATGAAAATTAGTTTTGAAACTTTTATATATTCTTGATAGCTATTTAAGGAACAAAAACTAAAAAAAAATGTTATTTAGGAGATTTGTTTTAGATTAAATTGGATAGTACAATTTTTGTTGAATTATAAGAGGCATTCAAACCATTGGCCTAAGACTAAAAGTGATTGTTATGAACATGTGGAGAGCAGGATTTTCGAACCCGAGCCATATCCTTGGTTTAAAAAAGTGCTCGCTCTTGGCACCATGGCGCTAGGCGAGGTCATCGCCTCAGCATCTCAAGACGAGGCGACTTAAGCGAGCACTTTCTACGCTTTCTTACTAAACCTAAGGCTCCTAAAGCGACACGTTATTTGATCTAAAGTCAAACCGAATTGGTTTGCCAAATTTAAACTGCTAAACATAGTTAGATTTGTAACACATCATAGGCGTAGCACTTTGCAAACCCTAAGTTAGTCTTATATACCGTAACTAAGTTTAAAGTTAGGGTTCCAGGTGCTATTGTTCTTCTCTCTATTTCACATGTTTGACGTTGCTCCTGATCTGTTTATTCACTAGTAAGTACTCTGTTTTGCACTTTGGTTCTAAAGTTATATTCTATCTATACCTTAATTATTGCACTATAGATTTTGCTTCACACAAAAAGCGCTCGCAAGACACTCATCGCCTCACCTCGCCATGCACCATTTTAAACCAAGGCCATATCCACCCTCAAAGTTAAAATAAAACATGTGGGCAGAAATATCAAATGTCAAACACAGTATCTGTACATCATATAATAACTATACAAAGAAAGAGACAAGTTCATATTAGTTGAACAGCTGCAATTGAAGGAATTTTCTCTCTGAGTTTCTGAGTTACTGCTACTCGTACGGTCATGACTCCAGCAGCAGGTCCTGTGATTCTTATCTTCACGATCGGTTCTTCAATCTCCACCAATTCGAGGGAGCCATCTGCTGTTCCGATCAAGTAAGGCCTGATTTCTTCCAGCACCTAAACAAAACACAAAATGCTTTAACATCAAACGTGGGCTCAAGATTAAGACGTAAAGATCTCTACTTGTTCATGATTCAAAAAAAAACACAGAGAATCCCGTTTGCTGTGCTTCTAGTTCCGGTTTCACCTTCACCAGACAAGTACATATCCATAGAACTTAATGCAACCAAGAAGAGCATATACCTTTTCAATGTTTTCGTCATTGAGTTCAAGGCCAGTCTCTTCATCAGGAACTGATTCAACAGCCACTATCTCAGGGATCTTTTCCATAAGGCGACGCTCAATACCCATCTTCATTGTCGTAACAGAACTTGGGCATGAACCGCAAGCTCCCTGCAGTTTCACTCGAACAATATTGCCATCGATCTCATGCAGTGCGACATTCCCACCATCAGACATAAGGTATGGTCTGATTTCGTCCAAGACGCTTTCAACATTTTCCTCTGTCAAGGGTACTTCCAAGACTGGGTCTGGGGTTGCCACTGCCTTTACAACTGTAAAATCCAGAGTTGATTTATATATGTGATAGATTCTTCTGAGTGCTCTCGCCTTGGTCCAAGAGTTTTTATACAAGTTTTGGTTAAACTAGTTGCTTATAAGGACACAATAAGCATGACAGAGTCGTCTTTTCTAAGAGGAGACAGAGAGAGAAATAGAAGTATTCTGACCTTGGGATCGTCGAGTCGATAGATTTTGAGATAATCGTGGGAATCGATTACGAGACCTAGCTACGAGACGTAAAGAGCGTTGGGAGCTCAAACTCTGCCAAAAATTTAGGTCAGAGATTGGATACGAACAAACGTAGAGAAGACCAAAAAGCATATCGAAAATTCAAAAAATTACCTGAGCAGAAGAAAGAAGACGAGAGGAGGAAGGCTCTAGGGCTAGGGTGTGTGTCGCCGACCTGGGAATGGATGCCGGATTTAGCGCCACCAATTGCATCTCTCAGCGTTTTCTGGTCGGAAAAACCTAATCGATTCTGGAATTTTAGGACGGAGATTCCTTTTTATCGCTAAACACTTCGGTAGGGGCCCACCCATGTTTTGTTGAGGTTATCTCCATGGGCCTACGTAGGACTTCGCAAAATGGCAATAAAATTTAATTTGTTATAAGATAAGCATTGAAATGATCATCCACTTCTTTACCAAACTCAAGCACTATGATCATCCACTCCTTTACCAACTCAAGCACTATGATTATCTACTCATCAAACACTATGATCACCCACTTATTTACCAAATTAAGCATCATCTTTGTTATTTTATGTATTGTTGTTCACTATAAATACCATCACTCATCTCACTCTTTTGTACACCATAAACAAGAACAAGAGTTTATAATCAAAGAACCATTACATCTTCTTCTTCTTCCTTATAATAAACTCTCTCTCTTATACTAGTATTATTTGCTTCCTACGGGTATCAAATTCTACTCTTATTTAAATTTCTCGATACTATAAATTATAAGTTATTTCTTAACACGTTATCAGCACGATC
>NW_013617533.1:0-30412 GCF_000695525.1 Brassica oleracea var. oleracea | reverse complement strand
TGTTATAAATTAAACATTGAAATGATCATCCACTTCTTTACCAAACTCAAGCACTATGATCATCCACTCCTTTACCAACTCAAGCACTATGATCATCTACTCATCAAGCACTATGATCACCCACTCATTTACCAAATTAAGCATCATCTTTGTTATTTTATGTATTGTTGTTCACTATAAATACCATCACTCATCTCACTCTTTTGTACACCATAAACAAGAACAAGAGTTTATAATCAAAGAACCATTACATCTTCTTCTTCTTCCTTATAATAAACTCTCTCCCTTATACTAGTGTTATTTGCTTCCTACGGGTATCAAATTCTACTCTTATTTAAATTTCTCGATACTATAAATTATAAGTTATTTCTTAACATAATTCAGTTTCATATCCGTTCGATTTGCAAAAATACTCATATTTGTACAAAAACAGATATTAATATGTAATATATATATAAACGAAAAAAATTAAAAAAATAATATTTCTAAGAATGGATTCATTATATGAGTATATATACATATATATATAAAAGTTATATAGAATTATATTATATGTAAATTTAATAATATTCTAATTTAGTAAATTATATTATTTTAGTTACTAAAATTTTAAAAGTAATTTTTTAAGAAAATAATATTATTTTATATTTTTTGTGAACTGATTAATGAAAATATTCACGAAGCCATATATGTTGGCGGAGAAAAAAATAAATTAATATAACAAATAGAATTACAATGAGAATTTTAGAAATTATCCGATGTCTCGTTTTTTTCTTTATTAAAAAAAATCCAATGAGCATTCTGATAGTCTTTTACATCTAAGGTTTGATATCAAAAAGTAAAGTTCCTAAATCTTGATTGTGTTCACTACAATTAATAAGAACATCTGAGATTCACTTTTGAACCGTATCCATCCTTGAGAACAAACAAATTGTAATGAATGGAGGAAACCAAATGCTTCTGGTTGAAGTGGAGTCCTTAATCATGACAATTTATTGCCCCTGAGTGGATTTGATTTCCCAAATGATCTTGAACAATCCATTTTGCTTCTGCCACTCAAATCGATTTGAAAAGGCTTCCATCAAAATTGCATCTCAGCCAACCCACTAAAGGTTATTCACATTTAGAAGATCGTAGTTGTTGGAGTAAGTTAGTTGGATTACCGTCACTTTGTGTACTTGTTTCAGATTTGTTGGTATCTTGTGTTTTTATTCATTCCTACATAGCATGTATTGCACGTCTCGCATCTTTTCGATTGATGTAAATTTTTTTGTTCAAATTAAAATTTATTTCTAGACTTTACATACACCGCATGATCTAGAGAAGCCGACGTCTGAGCTCAAGATCGTCTGAGCTCAGGATGAAAGTTATTATTGAAAGCTATATGGAGGCACTTATATATATGTTACAATCAAGATCCGATAGAAATTGTCATGTCCCCGATTCTAGATAGGACCGTCAGACCGGACCAAGGGAAGAGAAAACGTTTAGCCAGTAAAAAAAAATTAAGACACGCTTTTCATGATCTGAGTAAAAGGGTTAAGTCTAAAAAAGATCGAGACTTAACCAAGAAAACGAAAGGAAGTGAAGAAAATAAGCAAGACCGAGCTAAAAAAAGAGTGAAACTAGCTGGATGAGCTGGAATAAGCTTAAGTCCAAGCTCATTCTAGTTAGGTCAGCTGGATCAGCTGGCACTGTCAGTTCGAGCTCAGCTAGGTTGATCAGCTGTCAAGATGCTCAATTCAGCTCGGAAGAGTGTTTGGCAGTTAGGCCGGTTAGTCGGGTTCAGGGTAGTTATGGACCGATGGTCGAGCATGGTTCGATCATGAAGCGGTTCAGACTTCGGAGACAAAGCCTTAGCACATGTGGCAAGAATGCAAAGCGGTTAGAAGCAATTTCTGGCCGAAAAGGCACATATGGACAAGTATCCATTCGGTTACCAAAAGACACATTTTCATTTGGGAAAGCAATTGATTTAGTTTCTATATAAATACTAAGCCTTGGTTGTTGTTTTGTACACATAATTTCCTTAGAGAAATCACCAAAACGTTGAAAACACAAAGATCTCAAACAATCCATCATGATTTTGCCACTGAAATTAATTTGAAAAACTTCCATCAAAGTTGCATTTCAGTCAACCCATCGAAGGATGTTCCGTTCCCATTTAGAAGATTTTAGTTGCCGGCGTAAGTGGTTGGATGACCTTCACTTTGTTTACTTGTTTCAGATTTGTTGGTATCTTGTGCTTTTTGAAAGTATACAACATCAAACCGCAGTGGGCTTATCGAGTCCAGGAGAGAAGGTTCAACAACATCAATTGATAAGTCACAACGGTAAAACTGTACTGTCCAAGCAACAGAGCATAAGGACAAACAGACCAGCTGTAGCTGACTATGAGATGTCCCTATCTAACCGGTATGTCCCCTTGCAAGCTGTGGAGTGCATCTAAGCAATCGACACGTGGTTCGTGGTCCAAGACCGAGGGAACTAGGTTTAGGAAACCCTTCCATTTGTATATAAAAGGAGCTTGTAACTATTTATTATTGAATGAGAAAAAGAAATATAGTTTTCAGTCACATTGTTCTCCTCTTTCTCTCTAATTCACATGGTATCAGAGCTCATATAAACCCTAACAGGTGCTGTAATGGCTGAGCAACAAGATCCATATCCCTTCCCTACGCGTGTTCATGTTACAAGTTCTGTTACTATCAAATTGAATGGTAGTAACTATCTGCTTTGGAAGACTCAAGTGGAGTCTCTACTCAGGAGCCAGAAGTTGTTAGGCTTTGTTAACGGTCAGGATCCTCCACCGCCGGCGCAAGTAACAACCGTTGTCAACGGTGTTGAAGTTCAAGCTCCAAATCCACGTTATGATGCGTGGGTCTGCACATATCAACTCGTCATTTCCTGGATCTACGGCACCCTCACTGAAGAAGTCCTTGGAACTGTCCACTGCTTGTCTACATCTCATGAAGTCTGGTTGTCTTTGGCAGATAACTACAACAAGAGCTCCATTGCTCGTGAGTTTGAGACGTTCTCTGCAGCTCATGTCCAAGAAAGGTAAAGACTTTGCCACCTACTGTCGTGAGTTTAGGGCTATCTGTGACAAACTAAGCTCCATTGGAAAACCGGTTGAAGAATCTATGAAGATCTTCACTTTTCTCAACAGTTTGGGCCGTGAATATGACCCTATAATCACTGTCATCCAGAGCTCCATGATTAGAGTTCTGGTTCCTACTCTGAATGACGTTATCTCAGATGTCTCTGGCTTTGATGTTCGCCTTCAATCTTATGAAGTTGTCTCTGATGTTACTCCGAACATGGCTTTTCAAACTCAGCGGTCTGGATACCACAACAATAATCAGAACAGAAGCCACAGACGAGGTTTCAACGGTCGCGGTCGTGGTGGTTACTCTACTCGTGGCAGAGGTTTTACCCAGCAGGTTCATAACTCCACGGGCAACAACAATCAACGTCATGTATGTCAGATTTGCGGACGTACTGGTCATACTGCTCTTCGCTGCTGGAACCGCTTTGATAACTCTTATCAAAGCGATGATGTTCCTTATGCTCTGTCTGCCTTTCCAGTCTCAGACTCTAGCGGAAGAGAGTGGGTTGCTGACTCTGGGGCCTCAGCTCACATGACGTCCAATGCTGCTCAGATGACAAACGCTACTGTCTATAATGGTCCAGAGACGGTTATGGTCGCTGATGGGACCTTCCTTCCTATCACACATGTTGGCTCCACAACCCTCACCACCAACACAGGTAGTCTACCTCTAAACGACGTTCTCATTTGCCCTTCCATGAAAAAGTCCTTATTATCTGTGTCAAAATTGTGTGATGACTACCCCTGTGGGGTTTTCTTTGACTCTAATGCTGTGTATGTGATCGATCTCGACACTCAGAAGGTGGTGACAAAGGGGCCAAGGGATAAAGGGTTATATGTGTTGGAGAAGCAGGAATGCATGGCTTACTACTAAAACCGCCAGTGTACTGCAAGTGAGATGGTGTGGCATCAGCGGCTTGGTCATGCTAACTTCCAGCTTCTTCAACTTCTAAAAAACAGCAAGGCAATAGTAGTCAATAAGAGCAGCATATCTCCTGTTTGTGGTCCTTGCCAAATGGGAAAGAGTTTTCAACTTCCGTTTTTTATTTCAGAATCTAGTGTTAAGGAACCCATAGATCGAATTCATTGTGATCTGTGGGGACCCTCTCCGGTTGTATCTGTCCAAGGATTCAAGTATTATGCAGTGTTTGTTGATAACTTCTCTCGCTATTCTTGGATAATCCCATTAAAGGCAAAATCTGATTTCTGTGATGTGTTCATTGCCTTTCAAAAACAAGTTGCGAACCAATTTACCAAGAAAATCAAAGTATTTCAGAGTGATGGCGGTGGCGAGTTTATGAGTACGAGATTCAGGAGCCATCTGCGTGATCATGGCATCGTTCATCTTGTCTCTTGTCCTGCAACTCCACAACAAAGCGGTCTGGCCGAACGTAAACATCGTTACCTCACTGAACTAGGGCTCTCCATGTTGTTCCAGAGCCACACTCCTCTTCGTTACTGGGTTGAGGCGTTCTATACTGCCAACTTAATCAGCAATATCATTCCTTCTGCGGCTCTGCAACAGAAGAGTCCCTCTGAAATACTCCTCAAACAGTCACCTGATTACTCCTTTCTCAGAGTCTTCGGTTCAGCATGTTACCCGTGTCTGCGTCCTTTTACTCAGCACAAGTTTGAACCACGATCTCTACCTTGTGTGTTCCTTGGGTATCACCCTCAGTACAAGGGATATCGATGTTTGTATCCACCTACGGGGAGGGTATATATATCTAGACATGTCATCTTTGATGAACAGATATTCCCTTTCGCTGATAAATATAAACATCTTGTGGTACAACATAAAACGGGTCTTCTGAAAGCTTGGCAAGAAGGTACAACTTCATCTTCTCCTCCACTTTATCTACCTACTGTACCTCTCCAAGTTTCGGAATATCCACAAGATGTTAGCCACATCCCTACGGGTCATGATGAGACTCCAGCTCCAGACATCATACAAGCCTTTTCAGGACATGAAGCAGCTCCATCTACTTCTGAACGTGTCTCAGAACAAGCACGGTCAGTTTCAGATAATGCTCCTCTCCAACAAGAAACCACAATGGCGCCAGAGAACGACCCACGTGCTAGCCACTCAATGGCCACAAGGTCTCAGATGGGCATTAGGAAACCGAATCCTCGGTATGCGTTGGTAGCAAGTAAGACAATTCCATCATTACCTCAAACTGTTGCAGAAGCTCTGGCACATCTTGGTTGGAGACAAGCGATGTTAGATGAACTTGATTCTATCTTTCAGAATCATACGTGGGTGCTGACAGAAGCTACTAAGGATATGAATATACTCGGGTGCAGATGGGTTTTCATGGTTAAGCTTCATGCGGATGGCACACTAGACAAACTCATAGCTCGTCTCGTTGCTAAGGGGTTCCGTCAAGAAGAAGGGATTGACTTCACTGAAACGTATAGTCCGGTTGTCTGAACCTCAACTATTCGAATTGTTCTTGTTGTGGCGACATCAAAGAACAGGAGTATTACTCAGCTTGATGTAAAGAACACATTTCTTCATGGTGAGTTGAAGGAAGAAGTGTTTATGATCCAACCACCTGGCTTTGAAGACAGTGCTAAACCCAATCATATCTGCTCTCTGAAAAAGGCCTTGTACGGTCTCAAACAGGCTCCTAGAGCCTGGTCTGACAAGTTCAGTAACTATCTACTGGAGTACGGTTTCATTTGCAGTAAAGCCGACCCTTCTCTCTTTGTTTATCATTACAAAGGTGATACACTGGTGCTTTTACTGTATGTGGACGACATTCTGCTCACCGGCTCAAACCCTTCTATGTTTCGGTCTCTCATAGCTGAACTCAGTAGCCGTTTTTCTATGAAGGACTTGGGCAATTTACACTACTTTCTGGGGGTTCAGGCGCAACGTACCGCATCAGGTCTGTTTCTGAGTCAGACAAAATACACAGAGGAGATCCTTCATCATGCTAACATGTCTGAGTGTAATCCGGTTCACACACCTCTTCCACTGCGTCTTGATCAAGTGTATGAAGATAAACGTCTCTTTTCTGATCCAACATACTTCCGTAGTCTTGCTGGGAAGCTTCAGTATCTCACTATCACTCGTCTAGACATCCAATTTGCCGTTAACTTTATCTGTCAAAGAATGCATTCTCCGACTGAAGCTGATTTCCATTTGTTGAAGCGAGTCCTTCGATATCTCCGCGGAACCTCTGCCATGGGAATTCACTTCTTTCGCAACTGTAACTTGGATGTCTTGGCATATAGTGACAGTGATTGGGCCGGCTGTCGAGATACCCGACGCTCTACAGGGGGTTTTTGTGTTCTGCTTGGTTCCAATATTGTGTCTTGGTCTGCTAAACGGCAACCCACCGTGTCTCGTTCCTCCACAGAGGCTGAGTACCGAACCCTTGCGAGCACTGCTTCTGAGTTGATGTGGTTGTCGTTTATCCTTCGAGATTTGCGGATACATCAGCCAAGACCTGCCATTCTTCGTTGTGAAAACCTCTCTGCCGTTCAGCTCACTGCTAATCCGGTGCTCCATGGTCGATCAAAATACTTTGAGACTGATTACCATTATGTACGAGAACGTGTGGCGTTGGGAGTTCTGGAGGTTCAACACGTTCCGTCTGCACTGCAACTTGCGGATATATTTATCAAGTCGCTACCACGACAGTCGTTTCAGACACTTCGTACCAAACTGAGTGTTGGTAATCTCACCACCATCAGTTTGCGGGGGGATGAAAGTATACAACATCAAACCGCAGTGGGCTTATCGAGTCCAGGAGAGAAGGTCCAACAACATGAATTGATAAGTCACAACTGTAAAACCGTACTGTCCAAGCAACAGAGCATAAGGACAAAAAGAGACCAGCTGTAGCTGACTATGAGATGTCCCTATCTAACCGGTATGTCCCCTTGCAAGCTGTGGAGTGCATCTAAGCAATCGACGCGTGGTTCGTGGTCCAAGACCGAGGGAACTAGATTTAGGAAACCCTTCCATTTGTATATAAAAGGACCTTGTAACTATTTATTATTGAATGAGAAAAAGAAATATAGTTTTCAGTCACATTGTTCTCCTCTTTCTCTCTAATTCACACTTTTATCCATTCTCACACAGCTTGTATTGCATGTCTAGGGCCTTCCGACTGATATAAACTCTTTCGTTCTAATCAAAATTTATTTCTGGATTTCCACAAATACCACATGATCCAGAGAGCCCGATGTCTGATCTCAAGATGAAGGTTATTATTGAAAACTATCTGGAAGCACTTACATATGTTATAATCAAAATCTGATAGAAATGGTGTAAATTGTTGAATATCACTAGCCCTCCAAACCGCATGTGAATGTATACGCTCAAAGAGAATGTGATTGATAGTTTCCCCTGCGCTAAACAACACCTTTGGAAAGTTATATTCACTTCTATACATCGATTTTGGAATCTCTCAATAGTAAGATTAGTTTTTGAAATGGCTCGCCAAATGAATTGCTGAATATTTTGGTACATATATATGGTCCACAGAAGTTTTTTGAGTGTTAGATTGCCAGAAGGTGTCTTAAATTAAATAAATCATTTATACAATGTTTGCTACTTAATTATTTTAAATTAAAAATTTAAATACGAAAATATATATTAATATTTATTAATAGACCTTAAGAATGTAAATTATGTATACAAACATATATTATTATACACTATTATGTGAAACAAAAGAACAATATTGTTACAAATTTATCAATATAAAAATGGACAATTCACTTAAATAATTTTTTTTTAAAGTTTTTGTCACAAAAATAGTTTTCAAATACGAAAATAACCAAAATAGCTCTTTTTATTTTGAAATTTTTAATATTTTTTATTATTTTTAAAAATTTGAAACTCTTTCCTCAAAATCACACTTTATAACTCTAAACTCTAAATTTAGATTAGTTAAACCAAATGTATAAATGTTATTTTGCCCTTTAATAAAAGTTTTTTTAGTCATTTTTCTTTAAATGCTATTTTTATGAAAATAAACTAAAAATGATTATCATAGAGAATTTCTCTATAAAATATCAAACTGTAAATAATATGTTTAATCATTTTATCTTATAACAAAAAAACTCAGAAGTTTCTCTTTTTCTTCTATGCCATTAAGTAGGGACTTTGCAGGCCCATAACTCGGCCTAACCCACATAAAAAGCTCACAAGTTTCTTTTGTCTTCTTCTTCTTCTTCTTCTACGCTCAGCCCTCTTCTTGTCGTTCTAGAAATTCGATTATCTCATTTTAGGTTCTGAGATCATCAACACAGTGAATCGAGGTTAAGAGATATGGTGAAGGTGCGAATGAACACGGCCGACGTGGCCGCGGAGGTCAAGTGCTTGAAGCGGTTGATCGGCATGAGATGCTCCAACGTCTATGATATATCTCCCAAGGTACAAATCTCTACGCTACGCACTCCTTGTAATCCGATTTGATTTGATACACTCTTTGTTTGTTTGATTGATTGCAGACGTATATGTTCAAGCTCTTGAATAGTAGCGGCATCACTGAATCTGGTGAGAGCGAGAAGGTCTTACTCTTGATGGAAAGTGGTGTTCGTTTGCATACCACTGCGTATGTCAGGTATACAGCAGTACGCATCTATTCAATCTGATGGTACTTTTCCGATTCTTTTTAGCACTAGTGAAGATTTGATTTTCTTGTAGGGATAAGAGCAATACTCCTTCTGGGTTTACTTTGAAGTTAAGAAAGCATATTCGGACTAGGAGGCTTGAGGATGTGCGGCAGCTTGGTTATGACAGGGTAATGGAAGTTGAACTTTAGTTTGATTGATTCCATTCTGTTTTCGTTAAAAGATGCTTTTTGCTATTGGTTCCAGATCATTGTCTTCCAGTTTGGGCTGGGTGCGAATGCACACTATGTTATATTGGAGCTGTATGCTCAAGGAAACATAATCCTCACGGATTCCGAGTATATGATTATGACTCTCCTCCGCTCACATAGGTTCGTTTTTCTTTTCCTTCCATTAAAACCTTCTGCCTTGAATGTGGCCTTTGTAGTGAATTGCTTATTCCAATTCTTGTAGAGATGACAATAAGGGTTTTGCTATCATGTCTCGCCACCGTTATCCTATAGAGATATGTAGACTCTTTGAGAGGACCACAGCTTCGAAGCTGCAGGAATCGCTTACTGCTTTCTCGCCAAAGGATCATGAAGCAAAAGATAATGAGCCAAAGGAGCAGAATGGTGGCAAGAAGGGTGGCAAGTCGAATGAAGCTAAACAATTTACCTTGAAGAATATTCTTGGTGATGCTTTGGGGTACGGGCCACAGCTCTCTGAGCACATAATTCTGGATGCTGGTCTAGTTCCAAGTACCAAACTTTCAGAAGAGAAGAAGTTAGATGATAATGAGATTCAGCTATTGGTTCAAGCTGTCATCGTATTTGAAGATTGGCTTGAAGATATCATATATGGTCAAAAAGTTCCAGAAGGTTATATTCTAATGCAGAAACAGTTGTTGGTGAATGACACGTCTTCTCAGGGCGGTGTTACGAAGGTCAATATTTAACTCTTGTCTTCTATTTTTTTCTTTTCTTAAAGGGCAATAAAATATATATTTGATTTTCTTTTGCCTGGTTGTCTGCAGATGTATGATGAGTTCTGTCCAATCTTATTAAACCAATTCAAATCAAGAGTGTATGAAAAGTTTGAAACTTTTGATGCGGCTTTAGACGAGTTCTACAGCAAAATTGAGAGCCAAAGATCTGAATTCCAACAAAAGGCAAAAGAAGATTCTGCCAGTCAGAAACTCAATAAGATTCGCCAGGATCAGGTTTGTGGTATTCCCATCTCCGTATACCCCCTGTACAACTTCTCTCCATTGTAAATGTAAGTGCAATGTTTCTGTAATCATGTTGTAGGAAAACCGTGTTCAAATTCTGAAGAAAGAAGTCGACCGTTGTGTTAATATGGCTGAATTGATTGAGTACAACTTAGAAGATGTAGATGCTGCCATATTAGCTGTTCGTGTAGCGCTTGCAAAGGGTATGGGCTGGGACGATCTAGCTCGTATGGTCAAGGAGGAAAAAAAACTAGGAAATCCGGTTGCTGGAGTAATTGACAAACTTAACCTGGAGAAGAATTGCATGACATTGTTGTTGTGTAACAATCTCGATGAAATGGATGATGATGAGAAGACGCTCCCTGTGGAAAAGGTGTTGATATCGCCCTACATTGAATAAGATAAGCTCATCTTCTTTCTTGTTCTGACATATGGGGCATGATTTGTGGTTTCCGTAGGTGGAGGTTGACCTATCACTTTCTGCGCACGGTAATGCCAGGCGCTGGTATGAAATGAAGAAGAAGCAAGAAACCAAGCAGGAGAAGACTGTTTCTGCTCATGAAAAGGCTTTTAAAGCAGCCGAGAAAAAGACACGCCACCAGCTTTCTCAGGTAATCTTTCATCTTCATCGCCGTTGTTCTTGCTCGCAGTCAACTAATCATTTGCATTCTTCTATCTAATAGGAGAAAGTGGTTGCAACTATTTCACACATGAGAAAGATTCACTGGTTTGAGAAATTCAATTGGTTCATTAGCAGTGAGAACTACTTGGTCATCAGTGGTCGTGATGCTCAGCAAAATGAGATGATAGTTAAACGTTACATGTCAAAAGGAGACCTGTAAGTTTTCATGTATAGAGTTCTTTTCTTAGTTTTTGTGTTGGTATTATATTTTCAACTGTTATCATGAGTTTCTTTTCACCATGCTTTTTTAGGTATGTGCATGCAGAGCTTCATGGAGCATCTAGTACTGTGATAAAGAATCATAAACCTGAACAAAGTGTACCGCCTCTCACTTTAAACCAAGCTGGATGTTTTACGGTAAGCGGTTTTATCCACAACTTAAGTTGGGTTGAATTGTATGACTATGATGTGGAATGCGTTAAGGACAGACCTTTAAATGTAATTCGTTGATGCAGGTATGTCATAGTCAGGCCTGGGATTCCAAGATTGTCACTAGTGCATGGTGGGTTTATCCTCATCAGGTCAGTAAAACAGCTCCTACTGGAGAATACCTCACAGTTGGAAGTTTCATGATACGAGGTAAGAAAAACTTCCTTCCCCCACACCCACTTATAATGGGTTTTGGACTGTTGTTTCGTTTGGACGAGAGTTCCTTGGGAGCTCATTTGAATGAAAGAAGGGTAAGAGGTGAAGAAGAAGGAATGAATGATGTTGGCATGGAAACGCATGCTCCTGATGAGCATTCAGATGCTGAGTCAGAGAACGAAGCAGAGAATGAAGAGGTTTCTGCAGCAGGAGAAAAGAATTTACAGGAATCAAATACAGCATTGAGCCAAGATGCTTCTTCTTTGGACATGAATTCATCTGGAATTGATGGAGAAAACGTTGCAGCAGCTACGTCACAGCTTGAAGATCTTCTTGATAGAACCCTTGGTCTTGGTACTGCAACGGTGGCAGGCAAGAACCATACAATAGAGACATCAAGGGATGAATCGCAAGAGCAGGAGAAGAAATCAGTAGTGAGAGATAAGCCTTACATATCAAAAGCTCAAAGAAGAAAGCTTAAGATGGGCGAAAGCGGTAACACAGCCGCTGATGATAACACTGGCCAAGAAAAGCCGGAGCGGAAGGAAAAAAGTGTTTCTAGCGGTAACAAAGCCGCAGATGGTAACACTGAGAAAGAAAAGCAGCAAAGCAAGGCAAAAAATGCTTCTTCAAGGCAAGCCAACAAGACCATACCTGAGAACAAGCCAGCTGGGGAAAAAGTTAGCCGTGGGCAAAGGGGTAAACTTAAGAAAATGAAGGAGAAATATGCTGATCAAGACGAAGAAGAAAGAAAAATTCGAATGGCGTTGTTGGCAGTAAGTACTTTCTGAATAACTCAGTTGCATTCTCCGTTTTCTTTCTTTCAAATGACCATGAAATTTGGGGAAAAATTTAATACTCTTCCATGTGCAGTCTTCTGGAAAGCCACAGAAGAATGATGCCGAGGCACAGAGTACGAAGCCCACAGTCACTAAAGAGAAGAAACCTTCAGAAGGTAAATTTATACGACCTGCTGAAATTGTTTCTTCACATACATATTTTCATTAGAGTCGCCATGCATATGATACTGATGGTTGTTGTGTGCAGAGACAGAAGATGCTGTGAAAATATGTTATAGGTGTAAGAAGGTTGGACATCTTGCTAGGGACTGCCATGGGAAAGAAATGGACAAAGTGGTAATGGAAGAAGATGATATTCATGAGCTTGGGGAGGAAGAGAAAGAAAAACTGATTGATGTCGATTACCTAACTGGTAACCCATTACCAACTGACGTTCTCTTATATGCGGTCCCTGTGTGCGGCCCCTACAACGCGCTCCAGTCATATAAATACAGAGTCAAAGCGATCCCAGGGAGCATGAAGAAAGGAAAGGGTAATAAACACTTTTTCCCTATTATCTTAACCTTAACGTAGAGGTTTTGGATTATTTTATCTGATGATTGTTTATGTGTTTGGGCAGCTGCAAAAACCGCAATGAATCTGTTCACACATATGTCGGAAGCGAGTGTCAGGGAGAAAGAGCTGATGAAGGCTTGTACGGATCCGGAGCTGATGGCTGCTCTTGTAGGGAATGTGAAGATCACAGCAGCGGGGTTGACGCAATTGAAGCAGAAACAGAAGAAGGGCAAGAAAAGCGGGAAACACCATGGCTAGGTTTTATTTTTTCTTTTGTTATCTTTCAAGGAATGATTAGTTGCGTTTTGTGTTCACTGGAGAACTTTTGTTGTTGAAGGTTTATTATAAATTGTTATTCCGAAAATAAGAATATTCGTCCTATCCAAGATTTGCTGGTGGAATTTTTTGCATTGGTTCACACTTCACACACTTAAAAAGGCGTTCAATCCGATAAACTCGAATTAACTAAAACCAACCTAAACTAAAAACCGAACTGAAAAAAAATGGTCTTGATTTAGTAATACCAAATAAATTGAATAAGTGTTACTTTTAAAAAATTGCATTTAGGAATTTAGGTTTGGTTTTAGATAAATTTGTTTTGGTTTATTTAGTTATAAAGAAATTTTAACCGGATTAAACCGAAATTAATGTGATATGTGTTCGGTTCAATTTAATCGAGTTGGATTTTAATTTTGTTCTATTTCGGTTAAATATATAGTTATAAATCATAAACAAATCATCATCTAATAAAAACTAATTAATTTATGTATACTTAAACTTAAAAATAAATATCACAACAAAAAATGTAAAACAAGTAATTCAATAATTCTAAATAATTTATCTTCAAACCTACTAGTTAGTAACTAGCAAGTTAGCTTTTCGATTTTGATGATAGTGTACAAGAATCATGTTCATTTATTTTGTTATTAGTTGTGTGTTTTTATAAGTAAAATGTATAAAATCATATTAGAATGTGTAAGCTAGATGGTAAACTATCTTAATATTATATAATTAGTTAATTTAGCTAAATAAACACTTTGGTTTTTGGTTTAAAACGAACCAAACCAAACTGTTTGGTTTGATAGAAACTTCAACATAATGGTTGGGACAATACTTTGGTTTCGATCGGTTCAGTTAGTTATGTTTGGCTAGTTTCGGTTTGGTTCAGTTGGTTCTGTTTGGCTTAGGTTTTTTTGCCAATCCTAACGGTAGTATATAGACATGTATTGGTATCTAAAACGATCAAATCAAAAATATCTATATTAAAATATATTATTATATATAATTGATAATATATATATATATACATATTCATTTATTGATATGATCTTAATATTTAAAATTTTGAATTTACTAATTTGTTATTTTGTTTTAAGTTAAAATTTGTTTCTATATTTATTTTCATAAAATAAAATAAAATATATCATTTTTGCTGAAATTTAGTTAATTGATCGGTTCAATTGGTTTTGTTTGGCATGTTTCGGTTTGCTTCAGTTGGTTCTGTTTGGCTTAGTTCTGTTTGGCTCAGACTTTTTTGCTAATCCTAATGGTAATATATAGACATGTATTGGTATCTAAACCGATCAAACCGAAAATATCTATAGTAAAATATATTATTATATATAATTGATAATATATATATACATATTTATTTATTGATATGATCTTAATATTTAAAAACTTGATTTTACTAACTTGTTATTTTGTTTTAAGTTAAAATTTGTTTCTATATTTATTTCATAAAGTTAAATAAAATATAACATTTGTGCTGAAATTTAGTTAATTAATTACATTATAGTATTACTAACGTTTTCTTGTTTCTATTTTATGAAATTGTATTAATGTTTATAAGATACAATACTGGAAATATGTTTTAATAAATCTGATTTTTATTCATATAAACTCAAATTCAAAAAAATACAATAAAAGATAAATATAGTTATGGTTTTTATCGAATACACCAAAAATGGAAAGTACATAAACCGATCCAAACTAAAGTATATATGATTTTAGTATGATAGTTACTTTTTATAAACCAAAATACTAACAAAATTGAATAAAATGAAACTAAGCCGAACCAAATATCTCAACATTAAAAAGGTAAAAAGTAGAATAATAAAATAATTTTAAATGAGAATTTATAAAACTATGAAATTCTTTAAAGGGGTGTTATTCAGTTATGGATTTTAAAAGAGTTTAAATTCAATCATAATCTCTTGTTATTTAATTAATGATTTTAAATTATGTTATTAGTTCTTGTATTTATAAATCATGCATCATAAATTTTAAAACCAATTTGATTTTGAAATTCTTTGCATATGGACTCATATGAAATGAAGTCCTGCATATTTTTATGAGTAAATTATTTAAGACTAAATCCAAAATAAATTGTGAAAATTTTAGAATTCACACTCATAAATTCATTTTAGATGACATCAATTGTTAAATCTTAGATAATAAAATCTTAATAATAAAAATTAAAATCAGTAATTGACCCCTAATACATTTGTAAATATTAAAATTTTATTTCAGTAATTATATTATATTTTTAGAAAAAAATAGATTATCTAAAATCTAGTTTTAAAAATATTCAGAAAAATGAAAGTTGAAAAATTCTCAAGGCATTTAGGAAATATTCTCCGAAGATTCTCCGAAGAAATCACTTTTTTTTGCATATTGTTTGGGTGTTTCCGATACAAATCCATAAATAGGCATCAATCTCAAAATAAAGAGAATTCTACGGCAACGATTCCTATTTTGCTGCTTTGTTAAAAAACCTTTTGTCCTCATTTTTTGTTTTCCTTTGTAGAAACAAGTCAGGAAAATTCAATTTGATCAAAACCTTTTCTCTTCCTCTTTCTTCTTCATAAGAAAACTAATTGCATTAGTCTCTCTAACAATCGCCCGAAGAAGGAAGAGGCTAGGGCATCCATTTTTTTTTTCTATATATATTAATATTTAATTTTACAAGAAACCTTAAAAAGATCAGTGGGCGGCAAAAATGTCAATCGGAGGGAGGAGTAAAGTGAAGTTCATGTGCAGTTTCGGCGGCAAAATCCTCCCTCGACCCTCCGACGGCCTTCTCAAATACGTCGGCGGCGAAACTCGCGTCATCGCCGTCTCTCAAGACATCACCTTCGTCGGTAAAATATAATTAACTCTTGCATTATCACCAAATCGAATATTTAATCTTCTTGTTCCGTCTTACCAGAACTCACCAAGAAGCTCACGGAGATGACAGAGAGCGACATGGTGCTCAAATACCAAATCATCCCAGAAGATCTCGACGCGTTGGTCTCGGTAAAGTCGGACGAAGATCTGAAACACATGATGGACGAATACAAGCGTCACCAGGAGACTCCGAAGCTCAGAACCTTCTTGTTTCCAGCGGTTCAATTAGGTTCTCCTATCGAGCCACAGACGATAGAGCAGCGCTACATCGAAGCCATCAACGGCATTCTTCGCAAGAGCGCTCCAATAAAAACACGGCCTTCTTTCACCCTCTCTGCTTCCTCCTCTCCCAAATCTGAATCGTCACCAGATGGGTACGGTAACGGTAACGAGCAGCCTGAGATGGGTAGCTACCAGTTGAGCCGGCTTTACCCGATGCATAGAGTACGGAGCAGTCCTAACATCTCACAGCAGCCGCATAACTATCACCACCACAGTGCTTACTTTCAGCCACCTAATTACTTGACTTGTAGGCTGCGCCCACCACCACCACCACCTCCGCCGTTAGATTTCCCTAGAGGCGCAGGCTGGGGGGATCCACAGGGTGGGGGTAACGGAAAGTACGGGTGCAATGAGGAACGTAGGTTCTGGGGGAGAGCAAGCAGTGTTCCTCATAGTCCTAGGAACCATGGATTTCGTCTCTGATATTTCTGCTTAACATTTGCAACCATCTGTGTATATATATGGTCTTTTGTTTTGTTGTTTTACAGTTTCGACATCTGTAGTGTTCTTCTCTGCGCCTGCAATATGGCTGCAGACGAAGTTTACCAAAGGCTCCAAGAGATTCGGTTCTATTGTAGATGTTTTGTAAAGCTGAAAAGAATTACTTATTTGTTTAAGGACAATGTTTGACTCTTACCATTTGTTTGCTGCCCAAAATCACATTATGCTTCATTTAGCTAAGCTTGGTTCTTACAATTGCGCCCCAATATCATTACCCATGTTAGTGTGATCCCTCACTGGACTCCACACTCTTCTAGGTTTGGCTCTGATACCACTTGTAACGCCACGACCGCCCACGCCTAATAAGTCTCCCATGACCGCTCACTCGGCCCATCGGTCCCATTTTGTGCAACAGCCGGCCCTTTAACTTCGGAAAAATCTTGTTTACTAACCTTGCAATCACCACATAACTTTTCTTGGTGCTTTGACCTCACTCGCACGATATTGCGAATCACTTCTTGATAGGTCACTTATCATTCTACTATTCCAGCTCAAGCACGCCTAACTCTGGACTTCTAAACAGATGTGTGACCGAACATGTAAGTACATTTTGGTGACATAGGTAGTCAAATCAATTTTATTAAACCTTTCACATATACCACAAATCGGGATATTACACCCTTTTTTTTTTCTTGGCTATAGTTGAGCTCATCGTCAACAAGATGGTTCCCATTGTAACTCTGGAAATCATCTAGTTTGGGCGTATTCATCTAGTTCTCCAAAAACTAAAACATCGATCCTCAGAAAACGTTAATTATGAAAAACATGTTTCAAGATGACTATTGGAAAATTAAAATATAAAAACTAATTGTACATAACATTAAGGTTGTGTTAAAATTATCTAACATATACATATTAATGGTAGTATTTTGTTTTTTTTCTCTGGTAATACAAAATGTCTTCTGTTATATATTCTCATATCGATTTCCAAACAAGTTCTGGTCGTGTAAGATACTCACTTAGTGACATAATAACAAAAAAACAGTAGACCATACACTCGCTTCCTCAACACTAAAATGTATTCTTTATCATTATCAAACACCCCTAATACTTCACATGCCTCTTTGAATGTTGCATAGGCTATGCCATCTAACAGTCCAAATATATTTAAAGCATTCATGACCTTTTACACAATTAGTAGAACCTGTAAAAATTACAGATCTTTGATTTTATTACTGAAATGTGCAATTTTAGTAGAGTTTCTTCGGTTTCCATAGTCTCTCTTTTTTTATTCAACGTAAAGATAGTAGAAATTTAAGCATACGTTATGTCCCTCGCTTTTGGATAATTCTTACACGCTTCAAATCAACCTAAAAACTGAGACACACTCACACTTGTACACTGAAGAATACTTTCCAAGGGTTCGAATTCGTCATGAATATGAATGTCTTGATTCAGTAGATGGAAGCATAGTTTTTCTACAGCTAATATACGATAATGAGTGGGAAAAGCTAGTATTCTCCAGGCAGTTTCATGTGCAGAAACACACCTAAACCAATAATTCATATTATGGAAGAAATCAATATTCTTATTTGACATATAATAAGACCAACTAGAATAATAATAATATGAAATGCAGATTATACATGCAGTCCAAATACCTCAGTGGTGTCGTTCGACACTAGATTCTTTGTCTTACGGATTGAGAGTTTCAACTTAGCTTCTGGTTCGAAAGGTCCAAAAGCTCATTTTCCTTGTTGCTTCTTGTACTTTAAGGAATGCACCTGAAAACCAAGAAAAGAAAGTGAGAAAACTTAAATTATATAAAAAAAAATCTAGTCATAATATTACACCTAGTCTAATGGTGATCAGAGTCCCCCGCAACGGGGGTAGATATTTGATATGCTCAAATTTACCCTTGAGAAACTCTGAAATTTCAGAGGTGCAGTACAATACTTAGGGATCAAATTCACAGAAACTCAATATTTCACACAATAGATTATCAGTTTAAGATTAAGCAAGATCAAAAATAGAAAACAATAAAGAAAACAGTAAATCGGTTTGTAAGACATATGAAAAAATCGCTAGATCCAAGTAAGTGATAACTGCAGTAATAGAATGCCATGGGTTAATGAAGAACTGTTCTCGAACTCAGATAACAATTATCAATCACCCAGCTTTCGCTGCAGATACTAATCTATGTCTAGATCCTAGAATCCCAATTTTCTTTGGGAATTCATACAACTAGACAAGCATTAAGAACAGTCTGATAAGTTCACTAAATTCCTAAACCAAATCTCTTTGTGAATGGTAATTTAGTTCATCAAAGATAATCAATCATGTTGTCGCATCTAACCAATTATCCTATGAAAAAGATTCTAGTTAATTAGTCTAGAACTTAGCATTAAGAGTAATCAGTGATAGAAAAAAAATGGATAACCCTAGGGATTCTATCAACTTAATAATTCATCTTAAACCTTAAAAATCTCTAAATCTAACGGGGAAACATGATCAAAGAAAACATAATAATAGTCTTGAATAAATTGCACTAAGATAAAGATGAATACTGAAGTTCCAAAGCAATCTCTGAATGAGTGCTGATATTTCTCCCCAAAAATCTATAAAAGTAAATTAAGCATAGTCTAAAAATGCTTGTGAAAATATAATATAAGGTAAAACACGTCTATGGGCTTCTTTGCAAATAAGGAAAACTTTTGAGGCAAAGTTTGATTTATTGAAACATCAACAAAGTGCGTTGGTTTGTTAAGTTGAGAGGGGTGTCAACTGACACCAGGATGAGTGTCGATTGACACCATGGTGAAAGACCGTCTCCGACTTCAACGTTTCAGCATCACTTCTCTCAAAACTCTAAAATGCTCCAAAGTGTACACGGACCTGCAAAAACTCTAAAACAGACTCGAAACATCTAATATAGACTATAAAAACAGGCCTATAACATTTGTCAATACCCATAAAAACCATGATATATCAAAAACCGGCTGAGAGAAATGGCGTAAAGCTAGGGTTTGTTTTACCAAATATCACAATAAAAATAATATTTTTATGTCAGGTAACTGATTTGGTTAGGTTGAAAAACTTTGTTTGAATTTGGTCAGATTAAATTAGTTTGGTTGAATCCGGTCGAGTTAAATTGGTTATGGTTTAGTAGATTTCTTTGGATGTTTACTATGATTTTTTTTTGTTGTTAAAATTTGGTTAGATTAAAATTACTTTGATTAAATCCGTTTAGGTTAAACTGTTACCAGTGTGGTTACAATATTTTTTATTGTTTTGGTAATTTTAATATATGATTTAACAATTTCATTTCTTTTTTAATAGTTTTAATATATTATTTTTTAAAAAAAATATTTATTCCTAAAAATACATATAATTTAAAATTAATTTAATTTTTTAATCTTAAAATTTAGTAGACTACGTAATAAGTCTACTACACCCTAAAATCAAGTAGACTTTATTTGATGTCTACCAAACCCTAAACCACAAACCCCAAACTCTAAACCCTAAACTCTAATATCACCAAAAACTCTTAATTAATCATTATAGCAAATATGAAAACATTGTTAAATATAAACTACTCAAAATTTATATATAAATGTAATTCAATTAAACAAAAAAATCTGAATCTAATATCTAATGTTAACAGTACATACATATTTCAACATATTGTTACTAAACCATAAGCATTGTACAAACATAGTTAGCAAACCAATATATATTCTTTCAAATGGTTCTATATAAATTAAATTTTAATTTGTATAGCTCTGATTGATCCATATATTGATGATTTACAACAATTTTACACAAATGTAATAAAATAAAATTGTAAATCAAATTACGAAGAAGAGTTCCTAAGTAGATTTCTTCGGAAGTCTCTATCTAGTAGACTTATTTCTGTTAAATATAAACTTGGAAAGAATATAATTTAAAAATAATTTTTTTTGTTTGGTCTTAAGGAGTAAATGGTAATTTTGCTAACCATTTGGGTAGATTTTGCATTTGATTGAATATATGGTTTACTTTTACATTTTAAACAATTTTTGGATTATATTTGGCAAATCTCCCAAAAAAAATTAGATAATAATAATGCTATAAATTTATATTTTATTTGGGGTGCTTTTGCTGTATAACCATATTGAGAAAAAAATGAAGAATATAGCCATGTCTTGAAAAATGTGTCAATTTGCCACATTATTAGACATTATAGTCTTTTACAAGCGCGTGAATGTGTGTATATCACACGCTACAACCAAATACTATTCTATTTATATAGTCAGTATAGAATAGATTATTTCAAACATAAATGTAATAAGGGAAAATAATATAATTTCTTTAGTACTATTTATTTATAGGGTTCAATGCAATTTAAGCAGTGAACAATATGGACAAGCATATTTATTTGTAGGACAAGTGTTTAGTGTAAAATAAATTATGTGAAAGAACATATTTAGCTGATATATTACAAAATAAACATATATCATTCTATATTTGATGACCATGTAGTATAGCATGTGAACATATATATGAAAAAAATATGGAGAGTACGTGGAGAGGAAGAAAAGCGAAGACGAGGATGATGAAAAAAAAATGAAAAGATAGTTTATGGAGGAAGCTGGAAAGAGGTAGAATGTCTAATAAATAGAAGATTATAAAGAACAAGACGTGGATGATGAAAAAAAAAGGAAAGGAGTACAAAGAAGAAAATGGAGAGAGAGAGGGAAGTAAGAGGAGAGAAGAGGCGGGGTAGGGGAAGAAGTGAAGAGAGAGAAAGAATCTGGCGAGGGGAAAAATGACAGAGAGAAAAAAAAAAGTGTAATTTCAATTCTATTTTATATTTTATAAATAGAATAGAATACAACAATATAATATTTGAACATTATATATCAGAGAGAGAGCAGGGAAAAAGAAGTGAAAGAGGGAGGGAGAAGGAAAATGTGGATGGAGATTGGAGAGAGAGATTGAAGGAGAGATTGAGGAAATATGAATTTTATCGCTGCTATTCTATTTAACTTTAGGTAATAGAATAGAACAAAATTTTATTATTACTGTGTATATATTCAGTTTTATAAATATATGTTAGTTTTACAAAATTCAAAACATGTCATATACGAAAAAAAATCTATGTTTTTTATAAGTATATAAGAAATTCGAATTATAATTTTTCAAACTTATAAAGTTAATTAAAAAGAGAGGTGAAAATGAGAAAGGGTAATATGGCAAATAATATTCAAATATCATAACCTATTTTTTATTATGGTTATACACTTAGTTTTTATTCTACTATGGACATGATCCCAAATTTCCCGTTTTATTTGCTCTAAATAAAATTTTAACTAAAGCTAAGAATATATACTATGATATTATGTGTTTATAAGAATATTGTGATATTATGTGTTAAATAAGATTGTTGTGTCTTGATGAGATTTTTTTTGTCTTGATGCTTATTTTCAAGTCGTGTCGGTACGTTACTTTGTTCACATTACTTAATTTGGGTTTTAAATGTAAAAATGATGCAATCGTGGAGGTCCTGAGTTTTCATAGGTCCAGCTGCATATTAAACATGATGATAGAAAATGTGCAAGTAACGTGTAGACATTGTCTTTGCTGCTTTGTTACTTCTTGTTCTAAAACAACACCATTCCACACGGTTTGTGTTAAATACTACTTTGCCAGTCAAAAGGACATACATTATTTATTACTCCTATTATTTTTGTCTACGGATCCTATTCCTAGTCCTAGCATTAGTTGCAAAACGTGTTACATTGCTTGAGAAAGAAGGTAATATCGGATTACAAAAAAAGATCGGATGAATTACAAAATCTCTCTTTTTTCTTAAATTAAATATTTTTACTTTGATTTGTTGAAAAATTAGTCTAGTTTGCAACAAAATTAGCCGACAAACTTTTGACTGTCTAAAACTTCTATTTAATAAACTTCCATTAATTTACTTATCATTTAAGTCAATTATTATTATTATTGTTATTATTATTATTTGTTTCTAACAATAACTACCTAGGTTAAAATATGATTAAAATATATTACAATTAACATATATATTGCAATTAATGATTTAAAATAATAATGATTTGGTAACAACTTTTATATCCTTCATTATTTTTGTTTAATTTACATATTAATAAAATAAATTAAAAAATTATATTCACAATATAATAAAAAATTTAGATTTTTTCGTATATTTATATATATTTTTTTTAAAACAACTTTAAATTACTAAAATTGTTAAGAGTCTCACATTAATTTTTTTTATCAATGGTTTAAATTTTTGTTATAACAAGATACAAATGATTATAAAACTATTAAAATATAAATTCTCATTTAATAGATATTCATATTAAATGTACATATATTTAATACTGTTTAAACTAGATTACATACCATATAAAATAAATATTTTAGTTCTTAAATTTGTATTGAACAAACATTGAAAACTTAATATTTTAATTTTCCATTGAATTCTAAATACAATTACAAATTACTTAAAATTTAAAAATCCACATTAAAATTTTGTTTTCACCAGTTTAAAATGTTTGTTATAAAAAATACAAATGATCAAAAAATCGTTTTTGTACGAAGTCTTATTTATTAGATAATTAAAAATTATATATGTATGTTGATATTATTTAAATTTAACAATATGCCATATAAAATAGGTAAATATGATTGTTTTGTTTTATTTCTCACAAACATATTGTAAATAAAAAAATGATTATTTTGATTTGTGTTTGTGCCAATTTAATTATATATGTAAAAATTACTTTCTTTTCAATCATTCAATATTTATTTATTATTTTATAATATGTAGAAAATTCAAAATAAGTAATCTATACATAGTATATTATTTACCACTTACTTTATTTATTAATTTTTTTTGTCTACGGATTCTATTCACAGTCCTAGCATTAGTTGCAAAAAAAGTGTTACATTAAGAAAGAAGGTAATATCGGATGATTTACAAAATCTCTCTTTTTTCTTTAATTAAATATTTTTACTAAAATTTGTTGAAAAGTTAGTCTAGGTTGCAACAAAATTAGCTGACAAACTTTTAACTGTCTAAAACTTCTATTTAATAAACTTCCATTAATCTATTTATCATTTAAGTCAACTATTATTATTATTATTATTATTATTATTATTATTATTATTATTATTTGTTTCTAACTATAATTAAGCTGTTGTGTGTCGTGTATAAGATTTTTTTAAATATGATTAATTGCAAATAAAATACTCTTTGACAATTTCTTTCCTTTTTTGACTGAGCAATTTATCTCATTTAGTTTGCGAATCCTAGCATTTAGTAACAATAAATCTCTACGTTGCTTCTATTACGTTTTTGTCAATTGAATTGTTACCGCTAAAGAGATGAAGTTTAATATAAGAATTCATAGAATTATGATTAAGTTTAATACTCCATCCGTTTCAATATAAATGATGTTTTAGAAGGACTATTTTATTTTAATTTATATAAAATTTTGAGATTTTAAAGTTAATTTTAATTTTATCGGAAATTGTTCAACCAATTAGATTTTACTGTTTTTTTATAATTGGTTAACTGATTTTAAAATTATATATTTAAAATACCTTTTTTAGAGAAATGTAATTTTTTTAATCTTTGTGCACTAGTAGAAAATCTAGACAGAGGGAGTACCTTGTAAGAAAATATATTAAAAAATAGTCCAAGTTTGAAAACTGTACATGGGGCCATTATCCAATTATCCAGGAGATATTTTATCAAAACCTATTGTCCACAAGTCACAACTACACACATCAAACAAGCCTCCTACACATTCTGTTGAAAAAGTCCTTCAATTTATAAAAAGTTTTTATTTTGATCAATCAATATTCTTCGTCTCGATCGTCACTGACAAAACAATTCTCCCGATTTTATTTTTTGTTTGCCACATTAATTTGCTTCTATTGATCCAGTCGCTTGTTCGATTCAACCCTCTCATCCTTCTCCTGCATCAAAATTCAGAGTAATCGTTTTGTTAACTTTTATCTTAATGAAATAATCGTAATGCAGAATTATATTGTTGTGTATTGCTTAACCTCCCCATGTTGGATTTAAAAAGCAAACAAGAACTCTTCATATTGGGTTTTTAAGATGTGAAAAAATATTCTTTAATCAGTTAGCCGATTAATGAGAGAAAAATAGTAGATGAAGAAGAGTTAGGATTGTTCAGTTGTACAAGTAACCACAACGATGTGTTTGTGTTTCAGGAATAAATGTCTGAGGAAAACTTCATGGATAATGGTGAAGATGTCAAGTCTTCTGCTACAAAAGTAAGCTTTTGAGTTAATTTGGATTTTTCTTAAACTGCTGGATTCTGTTATAGTTAGTTCTTAGACTCCTCAAGTATGTGATCTGCATCAGACAAAGTTTTTAGTTACATTCATCTCTGAGTTTTTGATTGTTTGGAGATGTTTTCTTGTTGATAATCATTGTAAATGATGCTTATGACCTAAGACAGGACAACCAGTGGGATATTATTGTAAACTTATCAATATTGCTTTTCTTACAAGAATTTTGTGTTGGTAACTTTATTGTTTCTCGTACTTATGCAATAAGCAGGTTGATCCGGCAATACCTGCATCTTTGACATGGCAAAGAAAGATAGACAGTAACGCAAAGGCTCCCCGGGAATTCGCTCTGACTGCTAAAGAGATTCTGCAGATGGTACCTTATGATTGTAAAACGTTTCAAAATATTACTGTTGGCATTTCATTGTGATGCAAATTAGAATTATGTGAAAATTGTGAAACCTGCAACCGCATAATGTGCCTTTTATGAATGTTTCATTTCTGTAGGCTCCTATTGGCATTCGGTTATGGTTTCTTGTCAGAGAAGAAGCTGCCAAGGGAAGGGTAAAAGAATTTAGACATCTCCACAGATGCGTTTTCGTTTTCTTTTTTTTTTGTACATATTGTAACAATCTTATTTAGTTGCAGTTGGCCTTCATAGACCCATTTTCTAAGCACTCTGTAACGTCTTCCCATGGTGTTCCACTTGGAGGTATTGGGTATGTTTTCCTTTTTTTATCACTCATTTGAACGTATTTTGGTAATCATAAGTTCCATCTTCCTGATCACAATTGCATATGTATTACTTTATTTAGGTATTTTATTTAATCTATGATTACATTGCAGTTCTGGTAGCATAGGAAGGAGTTTTAAAGGTGAATTCCAGCGATGGCAGCTATTCCCTCCAAAATGTGAAGATGAACCAGTTCTTGCAAATCAGTTCTCAGTAAGTTACAAAATATATTAGACTTTGCAGGAGAAAACTGGTTGAAGATAGTTGCAGGATGCATATGATGATGATAACAACAACATCTGGGATATTCAATCATGGTTTACTAAATGAGTGAATTTGTCTGATGCAGGCATTTGTTTCTAGGGCCAATGGTAGAAAGTACTCAAGCGTGTTATGTCCTAGGAACCCAAAGCTGGCAAAGTAATCTATTCAAGTACTCTCTGCTGATTGTTGGCTTGCATGCAGATAATATTCTTTTCCTCAGATGACTCAAATATTTATATATTGGAAACAGACAAGAGTCGGAATCTGGAATTGGTTCATGGGACTGGAATATGAAAGGAGACAAGGCTACATATCATGCTTTATATCCTAGGTCTTGGACAATATATGAGGGTAATATGCTTAACAATAATAGTTTCACCCTCGTAGATATTGCTGTATGAGGCTAAAAACTTGGATGTACAGGTGAACCTGATCCAGAGCTTAGAATTGTTTGTCGTCAAGTTTCACCTTTTATACCTCACAACTACAAAGAAAGCAGTTTTCCTGTTTCTGTTTTCACTTTCACCGTATGTCCACTTTCTTCTTTTTTTTTTGTTCATGATGTAGAGCTACCATATATGTTACTGATGAGTTTGGACTCATTATTCATCAGATTCATAATCTCGGAGACGCTACTGCGGATGCGACATTGCTCTTTACTTGGGCGGTGAGATAAGCTTTTGAATGCATTCGTTTTGTTTGGCTTTCCCTAAACAAAAGTCAATGATAAATTTTCCTTGGTTTAGAATTCTGTTGGAGGAGACTCAGAGTTCTCAGGTGGCCACTACAACTCCAAGATAATGTACAAATAAAATATACTTTTACTCCTGCTCACCCATCTTTCTTCTGCCTTTACTCTTCAACTTTGTGTATGTGTTTATACTTACTCAATGTTGATGAATGTGATAGGATGAATGATGGAGTCAAGGGTGTGCTCTTACACCATAAGTAAGTTCTTCCATATTCTTTGCGTAAAGCATCATATATTATTTTTTTTTGAATGTTTCAAGCATTTTTTCTCTGACACAGAACAGCAAACGGATTACCATCTCTGTCATATGCGGTTTCAGCTCAGGAGACCGAAGGTGTAAGTGTCTCAGTCTGCCCTTTCTTCACAGTATCTGGAAAGCAAAATGGAATCACAGCAAAAGATATGTGGGAGATTATCAAAGAGGTTGGGATAATTCTTACATTTTATTCTTGCATATGATTTGTATGATTCAACAAGATGATATTTTGTTACAGCATGGCTCTTTTGATCACCTTGATGCTTCTGAGGCGTCGATGCAATCTGAACACGGATCATCGATCGGGGCAGCAGTAGCTGCTTCCGCGACAGTCTTACCGGGAGAGTCACGCATTATCACATTTTCTTTGGCTTGGGACTGCCCTGAAGTGCAATTTCCTAGTGGTAAAATATATTCAAGGTAAAGATTTTCTAAGTAACTTTACCTAATTAATGGTGATCATGGCCTTCTAAAACATAATTCTTTTTTCAGGCGTTACACAAAGTTTTATGGCACTCATGGCGATGCCGCAGCACAAATTGCTTATGATGCTATTCTTGGTAAAAGTCCTATAATATAATATTATTCTTTTGAGAATGAAGCTTAGAGCACCTCCAATGGAAGTTCTACCCACTGGAGTTCTACCTCATATGCACTGTGATTGTGGGATCCATATTAGTTTATGGGAAACCCAGTCCAAAGTTTCTTAAAACATGAAAGTTTAGAAACTTTGGGTTGGTTTTCCCGTAAAATAATGGACTCCATAATTATATAAACATATAAAATATATATATACACATACTGTATATAAAATTTTAGAATTCCAATAGGTAGAAAAAGGTGCTCTTACACTGACACTCTTATTATGGCACAGGACATAGTCAATGGGAGTCTTGGATAGAAGACTGGCAGAGACCAATACTTGAAGATAAAAGGCTGCCTGCATGGTACCCTATCACTCTCTTCAATGAGCTTTATTATCTTAATTCTGGAGGAACTCTTTGGACAGGTAGATACTATTTTACTTTCAGCATGGCATTGTCACGCAAGCTTCTCATGTTCTGTTGTCATGGCAGATGGATCATCTCCACTACACAGCTTGGCAGGAGTCAGAGAAAAGAAGTTCTCACTTGATAAATCTCAATCGGGTCTGAAGAGCATCATAGATGTACCACAGCAGCAGAATGATACAGCTGTCTCGGTTCTTGAAAAAATGGCTTCAACGCTTGAGCAACTTCATGCATCAACAGCATCAAACTCTGCATTTGGCACAAAGCTACTAGGAGAAGGAGAAGAGAACATTGGGCACTTTCTCTACCTAGAAGGAATCGAGTACCGTATGTGGAACACCTACGATGTTCATTTCTATGCGTCTTTTGCGCTGGTGATGCTTTTTCCAAAACTAGAACTTAGTATCCAGAGAGACTTTGCTGCTGCGGTCATGCTACACGATCCCACTAAAGTGAAAACTCTTAGTGAAGGACAATGGGTACAGAGGAAAGTTCTTGGTGCAGTTCCTCATGACTTAGGGATCAACGATCCTTGGTTTGAGGTTAATGGGTACAATCTTCACAATACTGATCGGTGGAAAGATTTAAACCCCAAATTCGTCCTCCAGGTCTACAGGGACGTAGTTGCTACAGGAGACAAAAAGTTTGCATTAGCGGTATGGCCATCAGTGTATGTTGCAATGGCGTATATGGCTCAGTTTGACAAAGATGGCGATGGAATGATTGAGAACGAAGGGTTTCCTGATCAGACGTACGATACATGGTCCGCATCTGGTGTTAGCGCTTACTGTGGTGGACTTTGGGTGGCTGCACTGCAAGCTGCATCCGCATTGGCTCGTGAAGTTGGTGACAAGAACTCTCAAGACTATTTTTGGTCAAAGTTTGAGAAGGCGAAGGTTGTGTACGAGAAGAAGTTGTGGAATGGATCATATTTTAATTATGATACCAGTGGAAGTCGATATAGCTCGTCTATACAAGCTGATCAACTAGCTGGTCAATGGTTTGTTTGTTCCCCTCCTCTTTTCTATAAGAAGTGTTATTTTATTAGTTAGAAATATAATATGGTAAGAGTGTAGGTACGCCAGAGCATCAGGTCTTATGCCTATTGTAGATGAAGACAAGGCCAGAATGGCTTTGGAGAAAGTTTACAACTTCAATGTGATGAAGATTAAAGATGGAAAACGAGGGGCCGTAAACGGGATGCACCCTGATGGGAAAGTTGATACAGCATCTATGCAATCACGAGAGATATGGTCTGGTGTCACTTACGCGCTGTCTGCAACAATGATCCAAGAAGGTTTAGTTGACAAGGCGTTTCAGACTGCAAGTGGTATATATGAAGCTGCCTGGTCGGAAACCGGACTGGGGTAAGCTTTATGTTGATATCACTCTCAGGCGTTTCCATATGTTCCTTCAAGTGTTTGATACAAACGTTTGTATGTGTTTGAACAGTTACTCGTTTCAAACGCCTGAAGCTTGGAACACAAATGATCAGTATAGAGCACTGACTTATATGCGTCCCCTTGCCATATGGTCTATGCAATGGGCACTGACAAGAACCAGTAACAACAAACAGAAACAATTTGGTCTGGAACCTGAACTAGAACCAGAGCCTAGTTCCATAATGAAACATGATATCGGTTTCTCCAGGGTTTCTAGGCTTCTTAACCTACCAAATGAAGCATCAGCAAAAGGCACAGTTCAGACGTTGTTCGAGTATGCTTGCCGGAGAATGATGTCATAGATTCATTTTGCAGTTATCATGCAACCACTGACTACACACATTGTTTCCAAAACTTATTTGTTTTTTTTTTTATTAAGTCCTTGTTGTATTGTAAAAAAAGCTAACCCTATAATGCTTACAACGCAACAGATTTATCCCGTGATGTGAAAAACGACTAAATTTGATTGTATACCTGTCCAAAGTTCAAATGAAGCATCAGCAACAACCATATACTGTTGCGAACAGCTTTCTGATAGTCCAAATAGTAACACGTGGATAAACTAAGGTGCGGTGCAGTTTCGTCGATTACCATTTGAAGCCAGAAATAATAGAAATCTTCCAACAATGGCTTCTATTCATCATGTAACATCCTATTCCATCGTCCTTTTTAATCTATTGTTTTAAAGGGAAAGTCTGCCAGCTCCACGACCTATTAGGAGATTTTTTTTTTTAAAGAAGTTGAATGATTAGATTTTGCAAAATACTTGTTAAGTTGATATAATAGTTCTTTGAAAATCACAAACTTGGTATAATCACCATAACACAAACATTCTACAAGAGTGGATTGGTTTAAAAATCATAAAAGATGACCAGAGGAGAGAAAGAGACTTTCCTTGAACACACTCTTTAACTTTATCCAACACCACTTGTTGAATCTTCTTCTCTACTTCCTCCATAGTTTCTCCTGCATCGATTATCTGCATTACCATTTTCAAGGTTTAGAATATAATCCTACGGGGTAAATAAAACAAAGAAAGAAAGACTCTTAATGCATTCACCTTCCGTGAAGAATCACACAGAGTTTGATAAAACTCAGAAACTTTCCTCAGAAACTCAGAAACTCAGACTCTTAATGCATTCACATTCCATGTACGTACACAAGCAATGATCATAAACAGAGGGCCCTTCAC
>NW_013617532.1:47486-48000 GCF_000695525.1 Brassica oleracea var. oleracea | reverse complement strand
GTTTCTCCAGCGCTTGCAGCGGCTTCTCGATGGGCCAAAAGGCCGCTAGGACGTCACGAGGCCGCTGGGACACTTAACCTCTGCGTCTCTTCTTTGAGAATCACCAATTTTGCTTCCAAACCATCGCTAGATACCCCAAAGTCACCATTTGAAATCTCCATCACCTAATAAGGACATATGTAATGCAACGCAACCTAAACATATCTAAATGCTATCCTAAATGATCAACATTGTGGGAACCGAAATTCGCACTGTCGATTTTCGTTTAAATAAGGAAACTAGGAAAACCTTAATTTCCCAGAGGACCCGGATATCTGCTAATTACCACACGTCAAGCAATCAGAACACGAGAATAACAACGATAAGAATAAGAAATCGAAAAAGAGAGCAAAGTAGATCTTATTCCGAATCTGCGTATGAGCGTTTACAACAAGGTATAAGCCTGGGCTCGAGAGCTGTCGGCGAGATTCCTAGTTCTAGCAACCCTAAGACGGCTAAACCTAATTGAGTCGCA
>NW_013617532.1:21550-36049 GCF_000695525.1 Brassica oleracea var. oleracea | reverse complement strand
GCGAAGTTTGATCGATGAATTTGAATAGCGGAAAACATGGACTGAGCTTGCTACGGTCTTCGGGAGATAGCATTCGAAGGTTTGACGAGAATGCATGGATTGATGTCGTATCAATGTTCGGAAGGGTTCAATCGCTACACAGCGACTGAACTTTGGCTCGAGCTCGGTTTCTACGTAGCGAACGAGCGGGACGATCGCTCGGTCGCTACGTAGCGACTGAGTTTGGCTTGAGCTCGGTCGCTACGTAGCGACCGAGCTTTGACTCGAAGCGACCGAGCTTTGGCTCGGACTTGGTTGCTACGCAGCGACCGGACAGCGTGTATGCATGGTAATTACGCAACGGTCGAGCTTGGTTAGTTTGGTTTGAATCTTCAAGGATACTTCCTCGTAAAAACTTCGTGCTTGGTTATATTTTACGAAAGTTACATCTTCCTTTTTACTATCTCTTTCGGAAATATGATCTCCGAGGATTTTTCGGGTGGTAATTCCGTCGTAACCGTTTTTGACCCCAACAAACATGTGCAAGAATGAACGGTTAAAACAATGCAAATTGAGAAGATGTCAACAGCAAACTCCTTTTTAATTTATATTTCCATTTAACATCTTATAAACTCCCTAATCAATCCTAAAAAGGTATTATTTTGTCCGATTGCTGATAAAAGAATTTTAAAACAGAATTTCACAATAATAAACAATACTATTTGAGAGAGGACTGACCAAAACAAAATGATTCGATCGTCTGACAGTGACACGTTGTTGAAACTAAGACCAACCGCAACGGAGGCACGTTGGGAATCCTTAGCCGCTAAACCGATGTATTATGCAATTTTATAATAATATTTAGGTTAAGATAACTAAGGATGAGTCCGTAGATAAGGAGTCGAAGGACTTGATCCTTGTGCACGTGGCGGAGGGCGATAGGGCTGGGTCGCATATGTGTTTTGTTTTGGAAAAAAAAAATCATTCAACCGAAGCCGAGGAAAAAAAAACAAAGCTCTCGACGAAAAGGCGATATCGTTGTGGTTCCTCGATCGTGTTCTTCCACGAAGATCCAAGGTAAATCGTTGTCTTCTGTGGTCGATTTAATGATTAAACTAGGTTTTATGATGTTATCGTCTCAATTTAGGGTTCGTTTTCCGTTTCAATCGATTTGGGGATACTTTCGATTTAGGATTTCAAAAAAAATTTTGGGTTTTCAATTGATTTCCGGTTCTTTTGGCTTCAACTTATTCAAAACGTTCTCGGTTTCAATCTAAGGGATCTTCGTATTTGTTCTTAAACATGTTTCGATTTCGGTTTCGAAACACCAATTTGTTTTCAATCGATTTGAACATCTATTTGTTTTCTTATTACGGTTTATATGTGTTTGGTTTTTAGTTTGCGTATCTGTATGGTTTGGTTATTCTTATCTTGTTGTCTGTTAAACTCGAAAACTCAATCTTGGATGCCCTCTGTAGTGTTGCCTATCTTGTTTTATTAGTTCTCGTTCTCGTTATTCTGTTTCGTTGCTCTGTAGTCTTATTGCTCTTTAATAATCCTTCTTCTTTGCTTACAAATTATCTATTTTTTCAGGTCAACCAACCATGGGACAAGACTATAGCTACAGCCAGCCTTCTTCATCTTCGGAGTTTGACACGACCTCCCTACTCTTAGCAGAAGCTGAAGCCTACGCGGATGAAGCTGAGAGTACCTACACAATTGAAGAGCCGGTTCAGTACCCACTGCAACCTGAGGCAGATGAAGGCATCCCGACGACATGCTATTGTGGTGCTGAGCCAGTTGTTGAAACTTCGTACACTCCTAGAGATCCAGGCAGAAGGTACTTCTCGTGCGTCAACGTTGACGATGGAGACTGTCACATTTGGAAGTGGTGGGATGTGGCTATCATGGAGGAGATGCGTGACGCTCAGAGAAAAATCAGGCTGCTCAAGGATCAATTCTTTGAGACTGACCAGAAGGTGGCAAAGCTAGAGAAGACCGTTGGTTTGTTACGTAAGAAGAATTCAGGGGTTGCAAAGGGAGTTTGTCTACTGGTCATGGTAATAACGGTCTTGATTTTGTGCTGGTAAGTTACTATCCTTAGTTTAGGTAATTTATTTGAATAAAAAATACTTGTAACTCTTTTCTGTTATGTGTTTTCAGGAAGAGCTTTAGAGGATTTAAGCCACAACGTCTCAACTCGAGATTGTCTTGCCAGGTACGATCTTGCTGCTGCTTAATAAAAACCAGCAGTTCACTGTTTTTTTAGTTTGCATATAGTTTAGATATTGTCTTTGAATAAAAAAACATATTAGGATGATTTAATGGTAGTTTGCTTCCTAACTCCTTAGATTTGATAGGTTTTAAAAGTTAGCAGTAGAGAACTTATTATGATGATTTGATTGGTGCTTAAATGCTAGTTTACTTTCTATCTGCCAAAGTACTCCGAACATAAATGTTTTTTACATCTACTTCGCTTACTTAAGGGCCTGTGTTGCTAATAGAGTGACGTAGACCATCCTCTAAACATGAATGATACAACTGGGTATGTTAATCTTTTGTATAGTCAATGTTCAGTTGACCTTGAGTCATCCGAACCTGCTTGGTTCGGTAGTCAAGGTCCTGGTGAGTCTCCTGTCGAGTACCATATTAGAGATGAAGGATAAACTCCAAAAGCAGAAAATTCTGGATCGTTTACTTGCCAAGAGAGATCCACTCTCTGAGATGGAGTCATCTCTAAAACTCAAACTTATGGCTGAGATGTTAGGATGATAGTAAGGTTTTAATGTGTGTATTGGGTAGTTGCTTTAGTTACATGTGCGTATTGCTTTTGTTACATGTGCGGTCTGTCTTTTGTGCGTTGTCCTTTTATGCTTTATACTAACTCTTGTCTTTTGTGTTGTTTCAGGTTCAGCAGTAACTCTTGTCTTTTGTGTTGTATCCAATCTATCACACTCCCTCAATCTCTGAAACAAGAGTTATTTGCTAAAGTGCAAGAAGCAGCCCGAAAAGATGTGGAGCGGGATTTTGGAGTATTGCAAGCTCGATTTGCGATTGTGAAAAACCCGGTTCGTACATTGGACAAAGAAAAGATAGGGAAGATTATGAGAGCGTGTATCATACTACACAATATGATAGTTGAAAATGAACGAGATGGTTACATCCTGTACGATGCAGAAGAATTTGAAGAAGGAGACGTCACCAGAAGTTCAGAGGTCGAAACCGAGAGGCCTACAAATATGAATAATTTGTTTTCCAATCGGAATGATTTTCGTGATAGGCATATGCATGAACGATTGAAGAATGATTTAATCGAAAATATTTGGAACAAATTTGGTGATGAAGATTAATAATTTGTGTATCTTTTCCTTTCATCATTGTATCTTTATTTTTAGTTATGCAATTAACAAAATTTCAATTTCAATTTAAAATTTGTTTTTTTATTGCTAAGGACTCTATCTTCAGACACACTATTGGACGACCGTTTTTAATTCCAATCCTTAACTATTCAAAAAAAAATATACATATATATAAATAAAATAATGCTAATGATTCATTGGTGGAGCACACCATTGCATATGCTCTAATATCAGAAAAGTCAAGAAAACTGTGGATCCGCATCTATCTCTGTCGAGTTGAAGAGTCAACGTTCAAACTTAGACAACTGTGTGTGTACACATATTAATTAATGTATCACGGACTTTTAAGATGCATACGTACGTTTCAATATAGTATATTTTTCTTAATAATAATCAGTGTTTGTGAAGAAATATACCCCTAGGTAACAAAAAAAAAATTTATAGCACAAGAGAAAAGGAGGTTAAAAATGGTGGATTGTTATTTTGGTCCGTATTTGGGTTACATAAGTCATTGGGTTAAATAAAAGTATGGAGATGTTATGTAAAAATGTGGGGATGTTATGATTACATGATATGAAAGCCGAAGCTTCCTATTAGCTTTTCTTGTCTGCCACAAGTACACTACAAGTCTTCTTCTTAATGCGATGCGTGCACTAAACCCACATAAACAAATTAGTGGTAGAATTAGGCATCTAATCGAGTTAAACTTTTGACAAACTAATACACAACTAGCAGTATGATCATTATCCAATCTATCACACTCCCTCAATCTCCGAAACAAGAGTTATTTGCTAAAGTGCAAGAAGCAGCCCGAAAAGATGTGGAGCGGGATTTTGGAGTATTGCAAGCTCGATTTGCGATTGTGAAAAACCCGGTTCGTACATTGGACAAAGAAAAGATAGGGAAGATTATGAGAGCGTGTATCATACTACACAATATGATAGTTGAAAATGAACGAGATGGTTACATCCTGTACGATGCAGAAGAATTTGAAGAAGGAGACGTCACCAGAAGTTCAGAGGTCGAAACCGAGAGGCCTACAAATATGAATAATTTGTTTTCCAATCGGAATGATTTTCGTGATAGGCATATGCATGAACGATTGAAGAATGATTTAATCGAAAATATTTGGAACAAATTTGGTGATGAAGATTAATAATTTGTGTATCTTTTCCTTTCATCATTGTATCTTTATTTTTAGTTATGCAATTAACAAAATTTCAATTTCAATTTAAAATTTGTTTTTTTATTGCTAAGGACTCTATCTTCAGACACACTATTGGACGACCGTTTTTAATTCCAATCCTTAACTATTCAAAAAAAAATATACATATATATAAATAAAATAATGCTAATGATTCATTGGTGGAGCACACCATTGCATATGCTCTAATATCAGAAAAGTCAAGAAAACTGTGGATCCGCATCTATCTCTGTCGAGTTGAAGAGTCAACGTTCAAACTTAGACAACTGTGTGTGTACACATATTAATTAATGTATCACGGACTTTTAAGATGCATACGTACGTTTCAATATAGTATATTTTTCTTAATAATAATCAGTGTTTGTGAAGAAATATACCCCTAGGTAACAAAAAAAAAATTTATAGCACAAGAGAAAAGGAGGTTAAAAATGGTGGATTGTTATTTTGGTCCGTATTTGGGTTACATAAGTCATTGGGTTAAATAAAAGTATGGAGATGTTATGTAAAAATGTGGGGATGTTATGATTACATGATATGAAAGCCGAAGCTTCCTATTAGCTTTTCTTGTCTGCCACAAGTACACTACAAGTCTTCTTCTTAATGCGATGCGTGCACTAAACCCACATAAACAAATTAGTGGTAGAATTAGGCATCTAATCGAGTTAAACTTTTGACAAACTAATACACAACTAGCAGTATGATCATGAGTAAGTTGGAATGTATTGTTTTCTGGCGAACATTTTTATTAAGTAACTAACATCTCAACAAACCTAGGTTTAGCCCAATTGCTTCAATGTGGATTTGAATTGAAAAGAAAACCCACCAATGATTTGGTGAGATTAGATAGGGAAAAACGATTTTTGGTGGGTAGTTTTAGTAAATCCCTAATCATTATCAATTATAATAAAGATCTTTGACTATACTTTCTGAACTTTTTTTTTTTGGGACAAAACTTTCTGACTTTTCTAATGGCACATTTTTCTTGACGATGAGTGTTGGATGGCCTATAATTAATACCCGCGAATTTTAAAATGCTCGGGTGTTTGAATTGAGACACCCCTAGATTATTAGCATAATTAGCACTTTAAGTATAAACACACTTTAACTTTGCCAGTTTTATAGAATAGAGTATCATATGCGACTAGTTGATGCTTTACGGAGACTCTCTGTTCTTGCCAAATTGAATATATTCGTTTTGATTTTTTTTATAGCTTTTTTTCGCTGAATTAATCATTCAAATATAAAATTTATGACCAACTGGTCTACATAGAAAGAAAAACAAGTACTGCAAAGATACACCAGTACAACTAAAGAAAAAGAAAAAGAAAAAACACTATTGTAGAGTATATGGATACTAGTAGGATTTTTTTACTACTATTTTTATAGAGTGGATATTTTGTAAATTCATAAACAGGTGTACAATAATTTCATATTACATAATAATCTTACATATTCATATTACATAACAATCTTACATATACAAGTGTGAAGAATATTCATCAATCGCAGTAATGTTTCATTGAAACTTATCTTTAGATGGATATATTTGGAACCATAATAAATCAGGCACATACAATTCATTTGCCGTATGGTTCCAAACATATTTATCCAATGATAAATTTCAACGGGCTCATAATCTGAAAATATGAGAAACATCTATCAGTTGAAATATTCACAATAGTTATCAAATCAATAAGATATAATGTCTAGGACTTTTAAATTCTATTAGTCTAGAAACATTTCATTTGATAAGTATTTATAAAAGTCAGTTATTTTCCGACAGAATCTAAAACTGGAAACAAATGTTACAAAAAATGTCATTTTATAATTTCAATGCAAATTATACTATATACAGCTTAATATTAATTGTAAACTATATTGATTTTATAAATTATTTTATTTATCTCAAATGTTATTGATATAACTAATACGAACATAAATGCATTTCAATTATTTTTTAATATGTGCGAAAATATCACAATTTAAATTTTCAAGAAACGTAGAAAAATAAAAATGTGTGAAACAAAATTTGAATAGGATAAACTATGAATTCTACAGATTCATTCCTCAAGATTTTCTGCAAAATAGTAGATACATATTTTCCTCCAAAGTGTTCATTTTCAAATTTTCAGAATATTTGTACATACTTTTTAACTTAACAGAGTAATTCCACTTATCATTTTCAGACTTAACTTAACATACTTTTTACAAAATATAATAATAAAGTACAAAATTTCACTAATTTTGTTCCTCTAAATATAAAACCATATATACTCAACATGTTTTCCAAACAAAACACTTGTTAACCAAATAAGCTACCAAAAAGAGATAAGAAAACAAAATACTACTATATTTATTTTGTCATACATCTAAAAACAAAACTAATCTGGATGTTTACATAAACGATTAACAAAGAGCAAGTGGCATAACGAATACCCAAAATCCAAATAACTTTTTGTTAAACCATAAAAATACCTTAACACTTGTTTATAAATGATTCCTAATTTTTTTATAAATGATAATTAAATATTTATAAATTGTTTTAGACTGTTAGTTTATTTTTTTTATCACAAATTTAGAATATTTATGAAAATAATCATCCTTTAAGGATAAATTTAAAAGGGGGGGTATCCAACTTGTAGTAAAATTGAAAATCTCCCATAGTAGATACATATTTTCTTCCAAAGTGTTTATTTTTCAAATTATTTACACATATTTTTTAACTTAGAATATTTAATTCCAGCTACTTTTTACAAAATATAAATTTCACTAATTTTGTTCCTCTAAATATATACATGTATACAACCATAACATTTTTCCAAACAAAGCACTTGTTAACCAAATAAGCTACCAAAAATGAGATACATGAAAGTAAAAAGAAAATACTATATTCATTTATACATCTAGATACAAAACGAATCTTAGACGTTTACCTATAAACGATTAAAAAAGAGCAAGTGACTTGAAACATCACAGACTGACCTCACCAGATCACCATTCACAATGTTATAAAACCTCAGCTTCTTCGAACTTGCGTTCCCATTTATCAGCCAGCATTGGTTCCTCGAAACTTCCCGGAAAAGAAAAACCTTAACAACCAAATCAAAATGACCATTTTACCCTTCCTCTTCTGCTTCCTCATCTCCATCCCCTTAACCGTAATATCTCAGCTCGACGAACGGTCAACGCTTCTTAACCTGAAAAGCCTCCTCGGCCACCCACCGTCCCTCCGCCTATGGAACGCCACGTCATCTCCGTGCCATTGGCCAAAAATCACCTGCGCCGCCGGGAAAGTCACCGGAATAAACTTCAAGAACCAGAACTTCACCGTCGCCGTTCCGACGAGCATATGCGACTTCCCAAACCTCAATTTTCTCGATCTATCGTATAACTACTTCCCCGGCGAGTTTCCGACGACTCTCTACAACTGCACGAAGCTCCGGCACCTCGATCTCTCCCAGAACAACTTCAACGGCACACTCCCCGCCGACATCCACCGCCTCTCGCGCCTCCTCGAGTATCTCGACCTCGGAGCCACCGTCTTCTCCGGCGACATCCCGAAGACGATCGGTCTCCTCTCGAACCTCAAGGTGCTGAATCTCTACCAGAGCGAGTACAACGGCACGTTTCCGTCGGAGATCGGGGACTTATCCGAGCTCGAGGAGCTTCGAATGTCGTACAACGATAAGCTTCTGCCGGCGAAGATCCCGGCGGAGTTTGGGAAGTTGAAGAAACTGAGGTACTTGTGGCTAACGGAGATGAATCTGATCGGAGAAATCTCGGCCGTTGATTTTGGGAGCTTGACGGATCTCGAGCACGTGGACTTATCTGTTAACAAACTAACGGGTCGGATCCCGGACGGGTTACTCGGGTTGAAGAATCTAACCGATCTCCTTCTCTACGCGAATGACTTTACCGGAGAGATCCCAAAATCTATTACCGCGACGAACTTGGTAGCGCTTGATCTCTCCGCCAACGACTTAACCGGTTCGATCCCGGAATCAATCGGGGATCTGAAGAAATTAGAGTATCTAAACCTGTTCAATAACCAGTTAACCGGAGTAATCCCGTCGGTTATCGCGAAATTACCGAGATTAAAGGATCTGAAACTCTTCACCAACAAGTTAACCGGAGAAATACCGGTTGAAATCGGGTTTAATTCAAATTTAGAGAGCTTCGAAGTATCGGAGAATCAGTTAACCGGTAAATTACCGGAGAATCTCTGCAAGGGAGGTCGTCTTCTCGGCGTTGTTGTATACTCCAACAAACTCACCGGCCTAATTCCAGATTCTCTCGGAGACTGTAAGTCTCTCCTCACGGTTCAGCTACAGAACAATAACTTCTCCGGCGAGTTTCCTTCCCGGATCTGGACTGCTCCCCATATGTACAGCTTACAGGTGAGTAACAACTCCTTCACCGGGAAGTTACCGGAGAGAGTCGCGTGGAACCTTTCGAGGATTGAGATAGATAACAATAACTTCTCCGGCGAGATTCCGAGAACAATCGGTTCTTGGTCTTCTCTAGCTGAGTTCAAAGCCGGAAACAACGGCTTCTCCGGCGAGATTCCGAGGGAGTTAACATCTCTTTCGAATCTCATATCAATCTTCCTCGATAAGAACAGTCTCTCCGGTGAGTTGCCTGACGAGATCATCTCGTGGAAGTCGTTGACGACGATAAACCTATCGAAGAACAAACTCTCCGGGAAGATCCCGAGGGGGTTAGGATCGTTGCCGCATTTGCTGAATCTTGATCTCTCGGAGAATGGATTCTCCGGCGTGATCCCGCCGGAGATCGGGAATCTGAAGCTCACGACTCTTAACTTGTCGTCGAACAGGCTTACCGGGGAAGTCCCCGACCAGCTTGATAACCTTGCTTACGAGAGAAGTTTCTTTAACAACTCGAACCTCTGTGCGGACAAACCGGTTCTTAACTTACCGGATTGTCGGAAAGTGATACGGAGATCAAAAGGGTTGCCGGGGAACATCTTCGCGATGATTCTAGTCATCGCAATTCTCCTCCTTGCCATCACTCTGCTTGGAACGTTCTTTGTGGTTCGAGACTACACAAGGAAACGAAGAAGGAGGAAAGGGTTAGAGACGTGGAAGCTAACTTCCTTTCACAGAGTAGATTTCGTAGATTCCGACATCGTGTCGAACCTGATGGAACACAATGTCATCGGGAGCGGCGGGTCGGGGAAAATCTACAAGATCTTCATCGAAGGCTCGGGACAATATGTAGCGGTGAAGAAGATATGGAACAAGAAGAAACTCGACACGAACCTAGAGAAGGAGTTTCTCGCTGAAGTTGAGATTCTCGGAACGATCAGGCACGCGAATATAGTGAAACTACTGTGTTGCATTTCGAGAGAGGATTCAAAGCTTCTTGTGTATGAGTATCTGGAGAAACGGAGCTTGGATCAATGGCTACACGGTAAGAAGAAGAGAGGTAATGTAGAGGATAATAGCCTGAACTGGGCGCAGAGGTTGAATATCGCGGTGGGAGCAGCTCAAGGGCTTTGCTACATGCATCATGATTGTACTCCTGCGATCATACACAGAGATGTTAAGTCGAGCAACATCTTGCTTGATTATGTTTTCAACGCCAAAATTGCGGATTTTGGGTTAGCTAAATTGTTGGTTAAGCAAAACCAAGAACCTCATACCATGTCGGCTGTTGCTGGATCCTTCGGTTACATTGCTCCAGGTAATTACTTGTAAAAACATTCTTCAGACAGACCCATCAAATCTGATTCTATGTCAGAAGATACATTTAGATTAAGGTCTTGAATACATATCATTGTAGGCTTGTGGAGTTGTGGGTTCGTTTAGTTCGGGTAGTTTGTTTTTTGGTTAGATCGGTTCAACATAAATCTTACTGAATTAACTCGAAATAAAATCCGGTTCGATATTCGGATTGTTCAGTTTTTTAAAATTTTACTGAAGTTTTTTAGTTCAGTTAGATTTTGGTTTATTTTTGTTAAAATTTTTGATAAGTTCAATTAATTTTGGTTAGTTTGATTCGGATTTTTGTTATAGTTTGGTTATATATATATATTTTAAGAACCGATTGCCGAATTGTACCGAAAAATGATTTTTTTGAAATAACCTACTGAATCAAACCAAACTACCAAAAATTCCAGTTTGGTTCGGACAAAAATCCTAGGCCTATATTATTGCGTGATCTCTAACATATTTATGTTGCAGAATACGCATACACATCAAAGGTAGATGAAAAGATCGATGTGTACAGCTTTGGGGTAGTTTTGCTAGAGCTGGTGACTGGAAGAGAAGGAAACAAGGGAGACGAACATACAAACTTGGCAGATTGGTCATGGAGACATTACCAATCTAGCAAACCGATTGAAGAGGCTCTCGATGAGGACATCAACGAACCTTCCAACACAGAGGAGATGACAACCGTGTTCAAGCTAGGTCTAATGTGTACTAACACACTGCCTGGTAACAGACCTACCATGAAGGAGGTCTTATATATGCTTCGCCAACAAGGACATGGGGAGACAAAAAAGACTGCAACAGAGGCACATGAGGCACCTCTACTCGTTAGTTTATCTGGTAGGAGGACAAGTAAAAGGATAGAAGATGAAGAACTAGGTTTTGTATAAATCAATAATCACAGCTTGAAGGTTGCTACTGTTTGGAGTTAGAGTGTGTACAATAAAGCACCACTACGGCACTACTACTTAGTTGATTTAGGCGACATGACAAGTTAGAAGATGAAGAACTAGGTGTTGTGTAATCAATAATCACAACTTTGAGGTTGCTACTTTTTTGATAGTGTGTACAAATGTATTTAGAAACCTTTTAGGTTTTTTTGGGTACTCATGTTTTGTATTATTCAAAGCAAAAGCTTCAAGCAGCTATTTTGTTGTTGTAACTTGTAACATATATTAAAAAAAAAAACACAATAACTAATATTATAAACATATTACTTTTTTGTAATTGTCAATTTCCAATAACTTATAGGCAATAGTATAATTCAATAAACTCAATTAATTTTACCGAAATTTACAAATTCTGCATAAGAAACATAAAAAAAATTATCTTTGTGAAATAAATATTTTTCTACGTCGATCTATTTTTGTGGAAAGAAGAGAGTACTAGATTCTAATCCACTCCCTGAGAGGGCGGGTATATTTTTTGTTTACATATTTTTGTAGAAATTTAATTTTTATATTTGTGTTTTTTTTGTAAGCATATTTTTGTTTTTCTTTGTAATCATATTTGTGTAAAATATTTTTTAAAAAAATTATTATTAAAAATTTCAATAATTGTATTGAATTAGTGATTTTACATAACTATACACTTGTGTTATAGTCATTTCACACATTAATTTTGTATTTTAGTCGTAAATAAATAGATATTATTTTTTGAAAAAATAAAAAGTATAGTACAATTTTGTTTATTAATCAAATAGTAATTAAATAAATGCAAATTATATGTTTTTCATTAAAGTTTCATGATTTGATTTCATATATAATCATTAAAACATTAGTATTACACATAATAGTACACATAATATTACAACAAACAAAAAATATTACACATTATAATAAGTCATGCAATTTAAAATGGATATTATAAATCAAGGCCCGTGACCCAAATTTATCTGACTATTGTGAAAAACATATAATTTGGACTTGAACGGCAACAAACACGTATGTTCTTTAAATAAGAAAGTATAATTTGAACTGCAACAAACATTTGAAGATCAATGCCCATGCCCCAAATTTGTCTTTAAAATACATATTATAAATCGATGCACACGCCGATTATTAGGCAATTTAAATGGTGGTTACATCGATTTATTATATTTCGATGCAGTTATACTAAAACGTATGCACCATTGAAATTTTAAGTTGGAGATAACCTTTATTAACTGGTTATGTTGCTGTTTTAATAGAATAAATTTTTATAAATACATATAAAATGGTTTGTAAAACCATAATATTTTGTGTTATCTGATGTTAAATAACTTTATATACATGATCTTGATGTTAAAGAAAAAGAAAAACTTATATACATGATCTCATGATGCTAAAACATATACAAAACTGTTTTTGTCGTATATCTATTTTATTAAAAATTTAAAATGAAAGCTCCTAGCAGTAGAAGCATTTAGACATTTTAACGAACCCCGTATATCATCAAATACACCTTGAAAGATAAAAGCCCAAACCTAATTTATCATCCAATGACAAAAACAAAACCTATTTTTGTGCAAAGAAAAAGACGCAAGCGGTGCCCTTCTTCTCACGAACCGTCGCAGCGCCACACCGGACTTCAGCAAAGCAATCCTACAATATTCTTTCACAGAGGCACCAACGAATTCTTCCAGATATATGCAAACACATTTGAAGAAAGCCCAACATCTCTTGATTCAGTCTTCATAAGAAAAGCTCTATCTAATACCCATGAACGGCTCTCCCGATAGATTGAGGATGATGAGGATATTATTTCCACATGAAGAGAAAAGCAAGTTGGGGAAAAAAAAGAGCAAGTTCGGTGAAATACATGAACATCATCGAAAAAATTGCTGGGATTTGAACAATAAAATCAGTGGTGGTTACATAAAAAAATAAGATATATGGATGGTTACAAAAAGTGGTTACCGATTATTAGGCCATTTAAGTGGTGGTTACATAAAAAATATATATTTCGATGCTTTTATATTAAAATGGTATATATTGTTGAAATTATAAGTTGGACATAACTTTTATCAATGGGCACACTGCTATTTACTCATGTTTTGATACTATTGTTTTGGTTACAAAAAAAACACAAATGTTATGAATCATGAAGTGGATGGTCCATAACGTAGACCATACAAGTTCAAGACTAGAGTCCATTGGGGGTTTACATCCAGCCACATGGAAGACCCATTCAACCTTAGTCTTTATGAGTTTGACCATGTCATTATGTAGAGTATCTTTGTAATCAAGTCTCTCTTTGACTCCACCTTGTATGAACCACTATATATAGTGGTGTAAGCAATAAGAAACATACAACACATTCTCACAAATCTTAACACGTTATCAGCACGAGACTCTCTCCACCTGAGCAATCCCATCCGGCGGCGATCATCTCTTTTCCGGCCATCTCTTCCGGCCCTCAGCCTTGCTCTGCCGGCCAAGTCTATCCCTCTCACGGTTTTCCGACCAGCTCCTCCACCTCTCTCCCAACCACCTCAATCCGCGGATCACTCCCTCTCTCTCACGGTGGTCCATTCAGAATCCTTGTGGTGTAAAAGGTAAACTAATCAAAACCTAAAGATCTAAGAACATCATATATCTGAATCTTGGATCTATATGAATCCTAAAACTTATAAAAATCTATAGATCTAAAATTATCTCAAATATTAATCTTGAATCTAAGATCTACATGAATTTTGATTCTAAAATTATTTGAATCTCTAAAGATCTAAAAATCTCTAAAAACTTATAAAACTTATTAATAATCTAAGATCTATATGAATCATGTTTCTAAGAACTATTTGAATCATAAAAATATTAGAGAAAATCATAAAATCATAAGCCTTTAAATCGGCTCTCCCTTTTTCTCCTATTTGATCCGACCTTAAATCTGGATTGTCTAAAGGATCAAAACTCATAATCAAACCCTTTGATCATCCGCATCACCAGCTATTCTAGCAGGATGAATAAGCCGGCCATCAAAAACCTCACCACCAAAATCCTTAAATCTAAATATGTATCTTGATGGCCATTATATATATCAATCCCCTAAATCCTTCTTGCTTGGTTTTCTCAACCAGCAAATCCAAAATTCAAAACAATCAAAAACATCCTGAGCCATATTCGGCCAGATTCTTTGAAAATCAGTCAAACCAAATAAAATCGAAATAAATCCTAATCAATGCATATCTTTGACCATTGATGTTTGTTTTTGTAACTGATAAAATTTTAAAAACTTTTCTGATTTT
>NW_013617532.1:0-20339 GCF_000695525.1 Brassica oleracea var. oleracea | reverse complement strand
TTCAAAGAAGCCTTTGACAAATGGCACGACATGCTCTGCCATCCAGGCTCAGTTATAAAATACTCTTGAACTCAACTGGACATTCCTTGAAAGAAAGGAAAAGAAGCTCGACCAAGGCTTTGCCTAAATGACATTATATTCACCATATAAGGTCCATTGAATTAAGTAGAGAAAATGGTTTCCAACAAGGGACAAAAGGGAATAAGAGTACCTAAATTAAAATCGCCTAAATGGTCGAAACTACATTCTCTATTGATCTAGTGATCAATATGATATTAGGCAAATAGCCAGGGCAATCATGTTTGATTAACCCACGAAATTTATCACTTAGATGGCATTACCATACTTAGCCATTCGGATTATGATGCAAATATTTAAAAGAGCACAAATGTTATCCCATAAGATCTCACGTGTGTGCAATATATCTATGCACAGGGGAATTTATTGTCCCAAGCACCATGAATTAGAGTATGTTCATGAGGGGGAGTGAAGACAAATCCCATGATACATGACCATACTAAAATCCGTGAAACATGGTCCACAACCATATTACATACTTTTTATACTTCGTGAAATAAATTCTTTTCTACTTCGATCTATTTTCGTGAAAAGAAGAGAGTATTAACTACTAACTAAACAAAGAGAGAATAAGTGTAACTAAACAAAGAGAGAATAAGTGAATGAAAATGGTCTTTTATAAGAAAAATTTACGCTCAGACATATTTTTTATCTACTCTATATCACTCTAACATACTTTTTCCATCTCAAGTACTTTTTTGTGTTTCATTGTCTAAATTACCCTTGAAACTGAATTGAGAGTATTTACCTCTCTCTCTCTCTTCCATTTACCTTATCTTGACTTCACTTCCTTATCTCAATTTCTCTCATTCTCTTTGAACCCAAGACGTCGACGATTGTCCTCTTCACCTTCGCCGACCAAAAATTCCAGTCACTCCACTGCTTTATCTATCCATCAGAAAATCATGACAAATCTGAACTTCCTCTTCCCTTTCAATCTACTTATCCTATGTTAACGATTGACTTAGATCCCTTTCATGCTTTTGTAGTTTTGGAATAGTTAATTTCTGGGATTTGAATTTAACCTAAAAGGTGTGAATTTTATGGAATTTGGAGATATGTTTCGATGAATGAATTTGGCTGGTTTGGTGTTTGTGTGGATACTCAACTTAGTTGACCATGACTTCTTGTTAATATATAGCTAGCCAACCACAATTTAATTTACGCCTAACCACAACCACTTGACCACAACTAAGTTTGCAACTGAACGCAAGCTCTGCAACATATAATAAAATCTAAGATGCCTTGGTGTTTTATAGGCTATTAAGACCACAAAACGTGTAATCAAAGACACAAACTGTGGAACAATATATCTTTCATACATATGACTGCTCAACACATATCCCACCCACTAACCACAAGTACAAAACATCATTCACCACAACTTCATTTACATGATCCAACAGACGACCACATCTTTAGTCCCTCCACAATGATACTAACAAAAAAAAAGCTCAAGAAAAATATATTATCCAACCAAATCAACATGTACTCAATTTAGTTTACAACTTCTTGTCAATCTATAACCAGCCAACCACGATTTCATATACCTTTAACCAGAACCACATAACAACAAACGATTGCAACTCACCACAAACTCTGCAATCTAAGGCGTCTAAGTGTTTTTGCTTTTTCATATTAAATCAATCACAAACCAATCCAACGGTTGCTGGTTAAGCCATAAACTATAGTACCAATCCCCATCCACCACTAGACAAGTAGATGTGTACTTCCTTCAATAAGAGCCGTCAGATTTCTTTTATAAACCGTTAATCTAATGGTTCTAACTCAATCCTAATGTTCAATAAATTTATCAAATTAAATGCATCCAAAGGAAGTTAATTTTTGGTTACTTTACGTTTGGTTAGCATTCAACCAAAACTTAGCCTTCCCCGTCCATGGAAAGGGCAATAAAGGAAGAAAAAAATCAAAAGTAAGGCAAAAAATACACCACATAGAGAAAGTATGTCAACATGATAAACACCCATGAGAAACTACCCAGTAATGTAAACTTCTCCTTTTATAAACTCGTTATATCTCTTATTTAGAACCAAAGCAAAACGCATACAGAGAAGCAGAAAAGATGTGTCACTGATTGAGTTACATGATGATTATAAAGAAGTTTACTTAGACTCTTGCTGAACTTTCTTCATTTGAGCCTCATTGTTCCTCCTTGCACCTTGTAGAATAGTTTTATCCGCAGTTATGAAGAACGCCGCGATGGATGCTGTTTCCAATCATCACCCATTTCACAAAATTGAAACTTTCGTAAGTTAGGAATCAAAAGAAAACAATACAAGAACATTACATTCATGTCAAAGCTTGTATCTTTTTCTACTTGTAAGAGTAATGAGAACTAACCTGAAGATATAATGAGAGCCTGAGCAGTGTAGTTGAGGTTAGCCTTAGCCCATGGGAACACACGAACCGCGCCCAACTGTTAAACAAAGGCGAAGCCTTTATGTTTCAGATTCATATATATATTATAAAAGACAATAACTTTATGAATCAAAATCATCAATGCATAACAAAAGATTATAGTTAACAATCTATATAATAAATTACTAATTAGAATCACATTTCAATTATAATCCTTCATATAAAGATCTGAGGAGCGAGATGAGAAAAAAAATAGATTACCGTGGGAATCGCACTAGCCACGGCGGCAACGGCGGCTGCCTTAGCTCCGGCAATAGCTCCGGCTACATCATGATTGCAGAATAATCAAAATCATTTTTTTTTACTGTAAAGGAAAATTAAGACGAAAGGAGAAGAAGAAGAAGAAGAAGAAGACCTTGCTGGGAGGTTTCGGCTCGCTTGATCTTATTGGTCTCGTCCGGAGATCCGACGAGGAAGAGGCTCTGCTGACTCCGGTTAACCATTTCAGACCGGTTTTCCATAAGATGTTCGATTTTTGAGGTGAGAATGAGGGAGACGGGTCACGATTCGCTTTTTGATTTGTTTCCGTTCGCCAAAACAATGTAAAGCACATAGTTTTATTCACGAGAAAAAGACAAAAATTGCACTTAATAAGTTTTTGTTCCTAAACTAGCACTCAAGATCAAAAATAACAAAAAAAACACTTAATGTTTTATCAAAAGTCACAAACTTAGGGTCTAGAGTTAAATGATGGAGTTTAGGGTTTAGGGTTTAGGGTTTAGAGTTTAGGGTTTAGGGTTTAGAGTTGAGAAATGAGGTTTTGGGGATAAGATTTCAAATTTTGAAAAATAAAAAAAATTAAAATTTTCAAAAGATAAAATGCTATTTTGGTCATTTTAGTTTTTGAATGCTATTTTTGTGATATAAACTTAGAAAGGTGCTATTTTGGAGATTTGCCTTTTATTTATTTATATATTATTTGTTATTTGCAAAAAGCATCTAGCTTTCCTAATTAATCTTTATTTTGGGCCGATACTTCTTATCATTATCAGAAATTACCACCCTTAAAGGACTTTTTCAAGTAAATCACACTTCCTATAAATTTTGATTTTCTTTAACCAATTAGTTTAAATTTTTATTAGATCTGTGAATGGTTTTCAGCAATATTTTTTTTATACTATCACTTTTGTACATGCTCTCTCAATTTTTTATTTATTTTGAAAACAATATAATGGGTACAAAACTGTTTGAGAAAACTGTCAAATTCCAAAATGGATTTGATTTATTCATTACATATTGTGTGTGAGTAGGAGTGTTCATTCTGGTAAAACCGAATCAATTAAAACCGAACCGAAATACAGAAAATGATCTTAATTTAATAGTACTGAATAAACCGAATGGATGTTACTTTTTAATAAACCGCAATTTATGGATATGGTTCGGTATATTAATCGATCCAACCTAATAAACTGATAAAACCGATTAATTAATATATTAGTATACTTATATATAAGTTTTATAATAAAATTAATAACATATACATAAATTATTTTATTAATATGATATTTACAATTAAGACATTGATTTTAATAATATGTTATTTTATTTTAAGTTAAAAAAGTTGTTTTAGTTTTCTCATTTTCATCAAAGTATATAAAACATGATTTTTTATTTTTAATGGTAAATTTTTTTGATATATTATAATTATTTAATAATATGATAATATTACTATTTTTCTTACTTTTATTTTAGTAGTTAAATTAAACAGGAAACTATTATATATCTATGTTTTAATAAATCTGATTTCCAATTATATAAACTAATAAAAAATAAATAGTTATGGTTTTTGTTACAAACCGAATAAACTGAAAATCGATAGTATATAAACCGAACAAAACCAAATTAGATATGATTTTAATATGATAGCTAATTTTTATAACCCGAAATACCGGAAAAACAGAACCCAAACCATACCGAAATCGGGAATGAACATACCTATTGTGTGTGATATTTTATTTTCTACGAAATCCGGCATTTAAATTCGCCATTTGACTTTCTACGTTAGTTCATCATCAACGATTAGTCTTCTCTTTTGTGTGGGATTTCTGCTCAGTAAATTTGGAGTCGTTTAGTGTTTGATCATTCTTATTATAATTTTCAGATTTCATAAGCTTATAATTTAACAATCTCTTTTATTCTTTCTAGATCAGACAAGTCATGAGCAAACTATGAACTGAAGACTGAGGTCAACGACAGAGAGGACTCTGACCAGACCCTCCGAAGTTTTTTTTTTTTTTTTTTTGAGCAACGACCCTCCGAAGTATAAATACGGCTCCGACACGTTTGTTTCCTTGTGGAGAATCGTAGTGTAACACTGGTTCTCATCCGAGAACTCGGCAAGGGGCATAGAATACTTGGGATGCATGGAAGCGTCTTTAATCCTTATGAAAGTGTGGTAACAAGCCTTGCCCAAGAGTTGAATTGGCGACTCTCCACTTCCCATTGGAGTTTTGGTGTGTGGCTTTTTCCTCACGTTACGACTATAGACTTCTCCACCCCACTGCACTGCGGTGGCACCCTGTGGTAGGTGTTTAAAGATTGCTCTTGGCCAGTATCCATACACGTTGTCGTGGCTCGCCAGCCACCAATTCTTGCTCTGCGAATCCTGGAAACACGGTCCAAGATAGAGGATTAGGGTTAGAATAATGCTCACCAGATACTAAATACTCCATAAAAGAGTACATAGAATTGGAAGGATGAATATATTAGTAAAAAAAATTACCTGGTATATTTTAACGGTTATGTAATATTGCTCATGCCCGCTTCTTGAAACAGGTTCTATCGCTGCTCCTAAGGCTAAATGTTTACTTGTTTGCACAAAGCCCGAGCATAAGAGGTTGATGCAACCTGTTTTACGGTAGGCATCTTTCTGCAAACTCAATTCCAAAGACTAATTGTAAATTCATAAAAGTGAATTTGATGTCTATAGTCATGTCATAGTGTTAACTTACGGTCCACTAGGCAAAGAACCGTGTGCCGTTGTCACCAAAAACACGTGGATTCACCTGGTGACTGGTTAACGGTTTAACATTTAAAGCAAGCTATAATATATCTAGGCCTAATTTTTTTTTGTTACCATCCAACCAGCTTCTATGACCTCAGACATTTCCGACTGATCACCAGCAAGCAACCACATTTGGGCGGAGCTGTAGTCGCCCTTTTGAACTCCTGATGGATTCCAAACATTTATATTGGTTTGAGCGCCAAGATAGTTGGACCTTACTGCGAAAAACATCCTATATCATCAACAAAAAGAAGAAGGTTGTTTAGCTAAACATAGGAAGATCTTAGTTAATTTACTGGTTGGCAAGTATAAACTTTAGGCCAAGAATGGAAATGATTTTTGTTGAAGTATATGTAAGTTAAAACTAATCATGTCATCTATACAAATTAAAAACTAATGTAAATCAAATAAGCTAAACGCTAAGAATTTTTATTGTTTCTACGGGTAGCGCTATTGATCAACAAGCTACAAAATATTGGTTATAGGTACAATAAATTTTGTGCCCATAATCATTCTTTTTTGTAGTGTATAGCAAGACATATGTTAAAGGAAACAACCGCATATAATTTACATACCGAACGGTTTTTCGGGCGAGGGTTGTGTTTGTTTCCAGCTGTTGAATTGGTATAAGCCTTGTGTTGGTGTGCTTTTTCTAGAGTATAGTATATGTGAGGAGGTTTTCTTCCAAAGCTAGATGGTGAGGAGGTCCTGCTTATGTCTTCCCTACTGACTCCGAATTGGTATTGTTCCTACCGGACATTGACCAGATTGGGTCCAAATCTGGGATGTAACCGGTTTTGAAGACCCATCCTTTGGACTATTTGTGTAACGGCCCGGTTCCTGGCCCAAAATTTTTCATAAAAGAATGGGTTTCTCTACGGCCCATTTGACAAAAACCTAGGGTTCCCTTCACTCTTTCCTATAAAAAGAGATGCATCCCCTTCTTTTCTCTCATTCTGAAACTTGAGCGAAGCTCTGCAGAGATTTAGAGAGACTAAGAAACCCTAGCCGCCAAGCTTCTCTTTTCCTTTTCTCTCTTCTTCTCTCACGCCTCTCTCTCTTTCTCTCTCTCTCTCTCCCTATACTTTCTCTCCCCATGGATCTCTTCCTCTCGCCTCGCCGCGAGTCCCCTGAGAGCAAGCCGAGCCGCCGGTGGTGGTGGTGGTCGTCGTCCAAGTGGTGGTGGGATGATCGTCCGAGTGTGGCGATGGTGGTGGCTGTGTAGTGTTGTGGCGGTGACCAGATCTCGTCTCTCTCTTGTTTACTTGTTTCAGATCCAAATCCAGATCTAGGCTAAGGTGGAGTGTTTTGAACCCATCTTGTTCTCATGTACTGTATACTCCTTTATGTTGGAGTTAGGGTTGATTAGACCCTGTTTGAAAGCTAGGATGATAGATCATGATTATTTCTAGGATGTTCGATGAATGGAACACGATGCATAAGAACCCTCATATTGTTAAATGGGACTTAGTAAACTGAAATGGAGTTGTGGTAGCGATGATTGATTGGTAATTTATGCTTGTATGTTTGGATGTGTAGTCCCATGAGTGGTTTGTGATTAAAGCTAGAATGCTAGAGAGAAATGAATGCTAAGCTGATAGATGAGTAATGATTGTTAATGTTATTGAAGTAGAACTTGAGTGCAATGTGTATTGTGTATGGCACCGATAACGGGTGGCGTCTAGTGAATGAGTCCAAGTACAAGTCTAAATGAAAAGGAAAGCGAATGAGAATGGGAAGGGATAAGTGAAAATGATAAGGAAGTGAAAGGATAAGTAAAAGTATGAGAGAATGATGTTAAGGTTAAGCATGGGTGGGAAAGCATATAGAGGGTCTAAGGAAAGTATGTGGGGTAGTAGTCCACGCTAGGTATCCATATGAGATGTGGCCAATCCACAAGAATATGGGGTAGAAGCCTAGTTGGGGCTACCCACTGTTGAAAAGGACGAAAAGATGAAAAGGATGTGCATTGTAGGGTTTTTAGCTCATGGTCGGGTAACAGGGAGTTAAAGGTGTCATAGGATCGAGTCGGACTGGCTAGAAATGTATGGAATTGAATGTGGACAATTAGTGATGACAGTATGAAATGATAAAAATACATTACCTGATTGTAGTGGCTAGCCAGTCCTAGTTCCCGCATAGAGTAGTATGGAGTGTCATGCGGGCAGGCTGGTTTAGAGCCACTTCACTGAGTAACTTGTTGCTCACCCCTCCATTTCCATTTCCCTGTGCGCAGGACTGTAAGTAGAAGTATATGGATGTGGGTGTGATGGTATTTCAAAGAAGGTTATGCGCCCGTCGGCTCTCGGGACCAGTAACGGGACACGTAGGGTTGTCTAAATGAGTAGACACGTGTCCATAACGCCTTTTCGATAACCCCGGTCGGACGCCGGGGGATCGGGCCGTTACAATTTGTCTCCCTTGAACCAAGTTCCATACTCGGTTTCATCTGCATGCATAAATGTAGACCGAGTAAAGAAACAACTTGTAGAGTTCTTTTGTTGTATTTGATTCGTGCATGCGTGCATGAACCAAATGGCGCACGTGAGTAGAGTTGTTTACCTGAAGCTTGTGATTTCTTAAAGCGGGATGATCAAAAGCAGGTTGTTTATAGATATCCACACAATCTATTATATCTCCATCTTCGCTCTATGAATAATAATCGATTTGAGATATCAAAGACAAGAAGATACACGCTATAATACAATTGGTAATATAATTGAATTCATAACCAATTCATACTTTGATCGTCTTTAGTTCAAGCTTGTTAAGAGCCTTTAATTTCATATCAATCTCTAGAGAAGCTGTTCCATGTACTCCATTGTAGAAGAAACGTAGAATCGTTAAGGTTAACAACATTCTCAATGCGGCTTATTCTCGGTTTAGAAAAAGATTTAGATTATATGTTTGTCATTTCATATCTTTAAATATTTCCAGCTACATAACTTCTAGATCTTACAAAGCTATTTTGATTAAACATTTTTACATTTTAATTAAACATAGAAGAAGCGCAAAACACGTATCATTAAATGTTTCCTACAACTTCTAGTGATTACAAACCAAACATGAATCTTTATAACAAAAAGTTAGTATATATTTAAATTAAGGGAAGTTTACTAGAATGACACAAATTATTGTGTTATTACTAGAATAACTCATATTCTTCAAAAATTATTAGAATCTTTTTTCCGGTCTAAACTGCTCTTTTGTATAGTTATAGCAAACAAAATGAATTACAAAATTGCCCTCACAAAGTGATCGATGGTAGATTTGTTTCCAAATATTTTTTTTTTATCAAATATTAAGTCTATCTATAATATCTGTTTAGAAAAATAAATATGACAGTGGTGTGGTGATAAACTTTCTTAAAAACAACAGATTTTTTCATACGACAGAGTTGATTACCCGATTTATTTGAAAACAGTTTTTTAGAAATATATCTTCTGAATGATATAGCAGATTTGTTCATTCGATAGAGTTGATTGTCCGATTTTGATTGGAAAATAGATTTTTTGAGATATGTCTGTCATATGATGCAACAGATTTTCTATAAATGATAGATTTTTTTGTTGAATTTAAACTTTTATGGCAGAATTATATATCCGATTTAAATTTGTAGCAGATTTTTTTTATTTACGAAGTGGCAGATTTTTCCATTGAAATCTGGGTTTGAGTAAACCAAATTTTAATTTAATGTTGAATTAAACCTGGTTTACTTTGATACTCTCAATCTCAAATTAAACAACTTATAAACATTGACATTGTCTCTCCTTCACCGTTCTGTAGACGAGGATGATGAACAAAAAGGTTTAATCAAACTTGGTTAAGAAAAGATTGATAAATGACTTGGCATTATAAGCCCTAGTAGAGGCTTTGTTTTTGTTTAACCGTTTTCCAAATTCAACACAGATTTTGTAGTCATCTAGTGGTTAATTGAAGCAAAGTTTCTTATTGACTAATTAGAATTCGAAATAAGGTACGTGAGAACTTCTAAAGGACACAAATGTGTTGCTTGTACGTTATACCAAACCAAAACTTGTTCTTAAACCTTGACCAAACAGTTTACTCTGAACTGGAACAAAATTCCATTGTCAAAACTGAGTACATACCAGACTTTTAACCTTTTCACTACTTGAAAGTTTACTAATGGACCAAACACAAAACAGAAGTGACTGGAAACAAACTAAATCACTGCTTCTTAACTTTGTAACTATACCCACGAACATTATCAGAAACCATAGTAATCTACACCAATTTCAAGAAGCTCTGTCTGCTCAAGAATTTGCCTGGAGCTGTTTCTTGCTTCAGACGCTATCGTCCTCGAACAGTCCAACCTCCATTACACTTAAAGTTCTGCTTCAATCCAATTCAGATTCTATAAAGTTTCGATAAAAAAGGTGGAGACCATGACTTTGTAACTAGACCCACTACTGATTCCACATGTCCCCAGAGTGTGTGCAGCTTCCTAAGCCTGTTGTTAACATATAAAACATTCAGTTTCTTTTTGTCAACTAATAAAACATTCGGTAAAGTGTTTTAATTGCAAACAAAGAACATGTATCTATTTGAAGACTGAGATAAAGGCTTATATTACCTAGCTATCTCAGTTCCTCTCTTGGCTTGCTCTGCGCTCTCAGACAATTCTGTATAACAGCTTCTTTTGGCTACCAACCGTGAAGTGTCCTTTGAGCAAGTGCCCATTGAGCCTCTCTCTCTCTCTCCCTCTCTTTTTGTTTTTCATAATCTTTTTTCCTTGTGAAAGCAGTCTTGTTCTCAAACAAATTGAGCCAAGCCTTTCCATCAAGATGTATATAATAGCAAACTTGAAAATGTCTTATGGGAAGTATGTTACAATACTGTATAGCCACACTCCAGCCCATCCCCATCAGATGCCTCTAACCTTTGTAAGCTCCCAGTTGGCGTAAACCGCAATCAAAGTGGCAACATGTATTTGTAAAAATAAAAATATATTAAAATAGGTATCAAAAAGCATACTCAAACTTATGAAAAACCCAGAACCGATCTTTTGTATTCAAACTTGAAGGAGTTATCGAACTGGAAACTAAGAGCTAACAAAAGATAAACAGTGAATAGCAAAATTAAAAACAAAAACCGATTACTTGGGCCCTGTTCGTTTGTATATCTGGAAGATGCATCCAGATGGTCCATCTAGATGTCTTATCCAGATGCTTCATATGGGTGTTGTTCGTTTCTTCATTATGTCCATGAATCCAGATGAATCATCGGAATGCAACTATGTTTGTTTGCTTTTCATTTTTTAACTTCCATCTACATCCAGGTGGACTTGTTAATAAAATGGTTAAAATATAATTTTTTTTCGTTTCGGCGGAAAAATAGAATTTTACGGTTTTAGCGGAATATGTTTTTGCGGTTTTTGAAGAAAAATGTGTTTTTGGCGAAAAAGTGCGTCCGGTTTTGGCGGGAAAATGCGTTTTTTTCCGGTTTTGGCGGGAAAATGCGTTTTTTTCCGGTTTTGGCGGGAAAATGCGTTTTTTTCCGGTTTTGGCGGGAAAATGCGTTTTTCCGGTTTTGGCGGGAAAATGCGTTTTTCCGGTTTTGGCGGGAAAATGCGTTTTTCCGGTTTTGGCGGGAAAATGCGTTTTTCCGGTTTTGGCGGGAAAATGCGTTTTTCCGGTTTTGGCGGGAAAATGCGTTTTTCCGGTTTTGGCGGGAAAATGCGTTTTTCCGGTTTTGGCGGGAAAATGCGTTTTTCCGGTTTTGGCGGGAAAATGCGTTTTTCCGGTTTTGGCGGGAAAATGCGTTTTTCCGGTTTTGGCGGGAAAATGTGTTTTCCGTTTTTGGCGGGAAAATTCCGTTTTCTAGTTTTGGCGGGAAAATTGTGTTTTTCAGTTTTGACGGGAAATGTGTTTTTCCGGTTTTGGCGGGAAAATTCTGTTTTCCAGTTTTGACAGGAAAAATGTGTTTTCCGGTTTTGGCGAGAAAATGCATTTTTCCGGTTTTGGCCGGAAAAAGCTTTTTGGAGTTTGGCTGAAAAACACGTTTTTTGGGTTTTGGCGGGAAAAATGCGTTTTTTTTTGTTTTGACGGGAAAATGCGATTTTTCGGTTTTGGTCGAAAAGTGCGATTTTACTGGTTTGGTCGAAAAATGTGTTTTTATGGAAATGTGTTTTACGTTTTTTTTGCGGAAAAATGCATCTTAGGGTTTTGGCGGGAAAGTGTGTTTTTCAGTTTTTATAAGAAAATGAATTTTTTTGGCTATAGCAGAAAAAAGTATATGCAAAAAAATAGAATTTAGGGTTTGAAAATAATATTTTGATTTTAAAAAGTCATTTTTGTCATTTATCATTTTGGACTGAACTAGATGCATCTGCATCCAGATGCACCATCAAAACTCACCTTCATTTGGGTGAGAATTTGAGATGAGTTTTTAAAAATTCAGCTGGATGATCCATCTGGATGTAGCATTATAATGCACAAAACGAACATCGATTTGCATCTTCACCCAGATGGATCATCTGGGTGAGCAAACGAACGGGGCCTTGATATCAAAGTCGATGGAATGAGGATACATGTTAAGAATATGTCATAAAAACTTAGAATTGCATAGATTTAGGACTTACACTTTCAATTATCTTAGATTTGACAGAGGTGAAATCGGATTTAGGGTTCCTCTTGAACGACAGAGACAACGGCGAACTGGGTTGGAAGTGACGAAATGCGGCTGTGACGGAAAAGACGTTGTCGGAGACGGAAGTCCAAGAGAGGAGTCTGATTTGGGATCGTAGTTTTTGAAAGAGACAACTCTTTACACAGACTTTTGTTTTTTTTTTTAATGAAAATAAACATTTGCCTATTAATAATTTATAATGGCAAAGTAATTATGATCGGGTATTTTTGTACTTTCATTTGCCCTATGATCTAGTCTAGTAATTACAAAAGTTTATGAGTTAGTCTAATAATTTCATGTATAAAAAAGGAATAACATTGCAACATCAGCAAAGGTTCTTACACTGGACGCGAAAGTTGCAGGAAGCAATGTGATATCAGTTCAAAGTGCAAGTAAAACAGAGAACCTAGAATGATACCAATCGGAGCTGACCGATCGTTTGCGTTGTTGGTTTGATTGGAACCGGACATCTCCTTGAGAAGCCTCTAGAAGGCCCACTCTGATTGGCTTCGAGTCATCCCGTCCACCGTGGTATGCGCTGGTTAGGGTACAGATTCCAGTGAAGAAACTTCCCGGAAAGCGAAGGAGGTGACGACGCCCATCGCGAAAGGGATGAGCATTCTGGCGGCTGCAGTAGAAATCTCTTTTTGGCTGGTGCGGCGGAGAAATTTCAGACCAATCTCGAGTCCGACGAGGAAGAGGAAGGGGAAGAGAAGGAGGCCGAGGTTTGCTAGGGCATCGCCTCTCTCTTTTCTGATCTGTTCTAAAAAAATAATTGGAAAAAAAAAAATCTCGAGCGTTAATTCAGTATCATCTAACGGTGCATAAGGTGATCCGCGCCAAACCAATAAAAAACAAAGGTGAAGATAGGTAGGTGATTGATTTTGGACCTTTGATTTAAAAATCAATCAATGGCTCAAAAAAAAATTACAAATTATCTTCTTTTTTATTTATAATTATTGTAAAATTATTGGAACTATAAATAATCTGATATCATAATTTAAAATTTTCAATCTGTATTTTTTATTTAAAATTTAAAATTGTGGATTGACTAAAATATTAAAAATTAAGATTTAATGTTTTAGGTCAATATGAGGTATGTGGTTTAGAGTTTAGGGATTGAAGTTATGTTATGAATATAGTGATTTTATTAAATTTTTATAGTTTGTATAATTTCATTATTTAGTATAAAATAAGTGTTATAAATTTAAAATGTTATGATTTAATACTTATTGTATAGAATTTGAAATATGATATAGGGTTTGGAGATATAAGTAGGGTTTGGGGTACATGTAGGGTTTGCATTATAATGTTTAAAGTTAAATTTTTCTGTATGGTATATAATTTGAGTGTTTAGATTAAAATGTTTAAAGTAGAAGATTTATGTATAAAATGGAATTTAAGATATATGGTTTGAGATATGTAGTTAGGATTTAGGGCATGTTTAGGGTTTAGAACTTGATGTAAATTTTTATTTATTTGAGATTATATTTTTAAATGATTAAATTCTGAATTTAAATTTAAGATTGAAGTTATATTATTAAAATACTGAATTTGAAAGTTTATGTTTAGGGTTTAGGGTTTTGTCTTTTTATTACAAAATATCATTAAACTTATATATAACTTTTATATTCCATATATTATCCAAAAATACATAATTTTAATTGCATAACTTATCCAAAATATACATACCAAGTCTAATACTAACTCAACCTACTACAAAATTTCAAAACTAGTGAAAGCACTTTGCCAATAGTCCCAAGCAGCTCCTCCTGTCCTCCATGCTCTGTTCCGAGCCAATGAACTGAGAAACTCAGCTTGTTGCATCAAAATTATCACCTTTGGATCATCCTTCTTGGATACCTTAATCCTCACCAAAAACATGAATCTATGAGACTTGTATATCAAAATGGACGATGTTCCTACCTATGAACAACAATACCAAAACGTGAATCAATGAGACTTGTATGTATGATAAACTGATCAAGAAATAACTCAAAAGCTAATAGTATATGTATATTCTTACACAGCCATTAAACTGCGGAGCAGCTGCCTCAACTTTCAGACAGAAGACATAATCAGAGCCCGGAACCTCTGCTTCGTCCTAAGGTGAATGAAAATGGCGATAAGATAGCTTATGATTTCAAGTCACGAACCTACAGAACATATAAAGAACCCTTGTCATGTCATGTAATCTCTGTAATGACATTTAAAGAACATAGAGCCCGTGTTTTGGGACACCTCAGGAGAATAAGACAAGTATTACCAGTAAATGTTCAAAGAATAAGAAGTAGCAGACTGTGCTGATTAGTACAAGCACTACAAACTCTTGGCCCACATCTTTAGTTGTTAGTGTATGGAAAAAATAAGCCATAGACTGTGTTCATGCTTTGAGGGTTAACACTCAATTGTTTTAAGCTTGACTCTCTCAATCAAGCTGAGCCAAAAGAAAAGAGTCTTACCTCAGAGGAACCAGAACCTTCTTGCAGTAAACTACAGGAGCAGCAACCACATTCATTGTAAACACCCCTGAAAGAAAAAAATAAAACTAGAAACGTATTTGCCACTGAATAAATATTAAGCACCACAGAGATAGCTAGCATTTGGACCTGCAGCTACAGCACCGACATCACAGGTTACAAGAGCAAATCCAGCATACATACCAGCAGCTGTAACTCCACCAGCTACCTAAACAAACAAGAAAGATTCAATCTTTCAAACTTTTAAGAGAATCAAGAAGATCTCTCTACCTGTTTCCACGAGCCTTCAGGTAGAGATATTGGAGCTGTCTGATATGTTACCAGACGCCTCTTCCGTGGTTGTTGCCACTGCGAACACTCTCAATTCTCGCTGATGAGACGCCATAAAGCTCTGAGACATGTAAAAAAACTCGAAAGTGTTAAACTTGATTGTTTATCACGCCCAGAGGGTAAAGGGGTTGCTCGAAAGAGCGGGACAGAGAAAGAAGAGACCTTTGGAGTGAAGAAATGGGGAAGCTTGAGGACAAAGGAGAGGATATGATAACACAAATTCATCTTCTTTCTTGAGAACAATCGTCGAGCTCGAATTGACGTAGCCAGCAGAGGAGTGAGAATCTAGAGAAGATGGTGGTGAAGAGCGACAGAGGAAGGCGGAGGAGTAATTACAGAAGGCGGATTAGGCATTAATGGCAGAAGCCATTGCTGTACATCGGGCGGTTGCCCTTGCTGTCTATTCAAACGTCCGATTCCTATCTCTGATCAAGCTCTTGAACAAGGGATGGACACAACCTGAACTGTTCGGTATCATGTTTGATATCTATCACTTCACTACTTGCTTTGATGTTATTTCCTTTGATTTCATTTCTCGCAATTTTAATGTGGAAGCTGATGCTGTGGCAAAATCAGCTTTCGCTCTGTGTGTAATGAACTCCAATATTGGAGTGTAAACCCGCTTTAGTAATCCAATTTGTTTGATAAAAAAAAAAAGCTATAGTATTGGTTTTTATGTTCCCGCTTAATAAATTTTTTTGTTAGCGCGAATTTAATGCTACAATAGAGTTGTGATCCGATTTTAACACTTTTGATAGCAGTTTGTGAATTCGTGCTATCGCGAACTGCTACTAATACTCATATTTCTTGTAGTATGTATTAGGTTTGGTTGTTATTTATTATGTTGAAGATACCTTTTATTATATAAGTTGCACTTATTAAACTAATTAGTGAATTTAGGCTACTCCGTCCGTTAATATTTTTTTACGCTAGACTAGTTTGAGATTTCTGAGTGTTTTCTGTTTTAAAATGTGTTATTTCCCCTCTTTTCTCGTCCTCTTGACTTGTCATAATGTAGCTGTAGATAAATTATTTTTATTCATTTAATAACTGATCATCTTTTTATTGAGATTGTTTATTTAGTACATTGTAGATAGAAGAAGCTCCTTATCTATGGAGTAAGTAGGAAGAGTGAGAGATATAGAGATGATCTTGAGGGTGGAAAGTGTTTCATGCATCAGCGAGCCTCTTCTTCTGACTCTGGGAAGAGAGGCTTGAGCGGAGGAAATCTTGTTTTGCAGAATTCTTGACAGTCCTGTTAATGAATCTCTGGTACCATTTGCCAGATTCTTTGAGGTTTCTGTCGTCCAGATCTTCCCAATTAACGTAACTGAGTCCAAATCTGACGGTGAAACCTTTGCAGAATTCATAATTATCTCCAAGAGCCCATGCAAAGTATCCTCTCACGTTGACACCCTTCTCCCTGAAAACAAGAACAATCATATATATAAATCTTACCAAGAAAGAAGAAGAATATAACATATGTAGAAAATCATTTATAGTAGCATCCACTCACTTGATGACCTTGCGGAGAAAACATAGATGGCTGCATAGATAATCGATTCGCTTGTAATCGGCAATAGCTTGCTCACGGTTTTCTGAACTGGGGGTACTAAATCCTAATTAAACCGACATAACATGAAAAAGTACACAACACTTGAAAGTCAGTTTCTTGGATTTATTTCGAAACACACAAATTATAGTAGTATACTAGTATATGTTATAGACGAAAAGAGATGCATGTAGAACTCACCATTTTCGGTGACATAGATTAAAGGGTCGCCGTATTTGGTTTTGAAGTAGTCCATAACGTAATAAATGCCTTTTGGGTAGTAATAGCTGTTGCCGCTTACTTTGTCTTCAACAAACTGAGAAACGGGAAGTAAACATATACATATCAATCAAGAAAACCTAATTAGTGGTGCTTATATTGAAAATTGAAAAAAATAAAATGAATTAGAAATCATAGGGGTGGATCATTCATATATACCAGTGGACCAAGAAATTCACCACGTGAATTATCATCTGTAACCACAAGAATGAAATAACTGATGGTCACTCACAAAAAAGAGATCAAACATTTATATATATATAAAAAGGTTGTAACTAAGTGGTAATAGACAAAATTAATCATACTTCAACTTGAGCTTTTATCTTTTCGGGCACACATCCGTTTAGAACTCCAAAATTAATCATACTTGAGCTTGAGTAATAGAAAGATAGGTGACCTATCAGGAAGTGATTCGCGATATCGTGTGAATGAGTTCACCCACCAAATAGATCTCGTGCGTCCTGATAACCTTATCGATTCGCGATATCGTGCAAGTGCGGTCATCCATCACATAACCTTCTTCGGTATTTTGACCTCACTCGCGGGTGCACAGGTCAAAGGTTAGGGGACTGACACCATTAAATCTCTCCGAAACTCTTTCACACACCAAAGCCAAACTATAAAAATTTCTTGGAAAATAACAAAGCACGTAGAAAACTATTGCACGTAACACGATAAAACCCACTAAAGATTTTAATTAATAAAACCAAACACTAAGTTTAGTTAGAGATCACGTGAACATTATTTCAAGCTTATGTTGCTTCACGTCGATATCATCATCGGTATCGTCTCCGTCTTCATCATTACTGTTGAATAATGCCTTGAATATGTTGGGCCTTAGTCTTTTGAGATCCACTAGTGCTACGATTTTCCGGAGACACAACTATATATATTTTGTGTCTCCTCTAAACCTAGTAAGCAGCCGCAGAGAAACTAGATCTGATCTTCTTGTAGACATATCTCTGTAATTCCTCCATCAATAAAATCTCTCTTTGCCCGTGGATGTAGCCGTTAGGGGTGAACCACGTTAAATCTTTGTGTCTTTCTTTATTGTTTATCCATCTGTTAATCTATATCTTCTCACATCCGTCACAACAAACTGGTATCAGAGCTTCGGGTTGAATCTGGTGAGAAGATGTCTGGGATAAATATGAAGATCGACAAGTTTACTGGAAGAAACAGTTTCAGTCTCTGGAAAATCAAAATGAAGGTGTTGCTGAAACAACAAGGTCTTTGGGCACCGTTGTCAGGGAAGAAGGTTGAACCTGTTACTACTGAGATGGAGGTTACTGAAGAGAAGGCGTATTCAACAATTTTGTTGTGTCTGGCAGATGAGATCATCATCGAAGTTTCCGGTGTTGATGCTGCAGCTAATTTGTGGTCGAAGTTAGAGAGTCTATACATGACGAAGTCTCTGACTAAGAAGCTACTTCTGAAACAACATCTTTTCGCTATGAGGATGCAAGAAGGTACACAACTCCAAGATCATCTTGACAGTCTAAATTCCATCTTGCTGGATCTGAGGAATATTGATGTTAAGGTGGAAGATGAGGATGCAACACTGATTTTGTTGGTATCACTACCAAACTCCTATGAGAACTTTGTTCAGTCATTCATAGGGAGTAAAGATACAGTGAGTTTGGAGGAAGTCAGGTCAGCACTTCATAGCAGGGAGTTGCGACACAAGGCATCTGGTTTTGGTACAGACGACCAAGCTTCTGGGTTGTTTGTAGGTGGTGGAAAGAACTTTGGAAAAGGCAAGAATTCGAAAGACAAAAGGTCGTTTTCAAAGGGTCCTAAACCAGCTGATATTTGCAATTGCTACAAAGAGAAAGGACATTGGAAATCTGATTGTCCTAAGAAGAAAAAGCAGACTGGACACAGGCTAAATCTGATGAAGATATTGCGCTGGTTGCTCATGGAAAAAAACATCCTAGAGATGGGTGGGTCCTGGACACAGGCACATCTTATCATATGCGTCCAAGGAGAGAATGTTTCTCAGAGTATGAGGCAGTGACTGATGGCAAGATCAAGATGGAGAATGAACCAGACATTGCTGGAGAGAGCGAGGTGTATGCTTTCTAATGCTGGTTTAGAGAAGAGGTTTTGGGCTGAGGCAGTGAACACAACTAGTTATTTGATCAATCTTGGACCGCATACAGGGATCGAGTGTCGAATACCTAATGAGGTTTTGTCAGGTAGATCTGCTGATTATTCTATTCTGAGAGTCTTTGGTTGCACGGTTTACTATCATGGTAATGAAGGAAAGCTGGAACCAAGAGCGAAGAAGGGAGTGTTTATGGGCTATGGAGATGGTGTAAAGGGATACAGAGTTTGGTCTCCATCTGTGAAACGGGTTGTTATGAGCAGGAACGTTGTGTTTGATGAGAGTTCTATGTTCAAAGTTTCAGCTGAGTCCATTTCAGAAGCAGAGCAGGAGGATGTTGACAAGCAGGTGGAGCTGCAGGAAGTAGCACGTCAGGATCTGGAGTTGGAGCAACTTGATGTGAAGACTGCTTTTCTTCATGGAGAGCTTGAGGAGGAGATCTATATGACTCAGCCTGAGGGTTTTCTATTTCCTGGTAACGAAGATCATGTGTGCAAGTTGAGGAAGTCGCTGTATGGACTTAAGCAGTCACCTAGACAGTGGTACAAGAGGTTTGATAGCTATATGGTCAAGTTGGGCTACGACAGGAGTCCTTATGACTGTTGTGTCTACATGAGTCATCTATCTACCTGGTGCTGTATGTAGACGACATGCTGATAGCTGCCAAGAAGAAGTGTTATGTTCAGAAGCTGAAAGAACTACTGAGTTCTGAGTTTGAGATGAAAGATTTGGGTGCTGCGAGGAAGATTCTAGGAATGGAGATCTTCAAGGATATGACGAAGAAGAAGCTGTTCTTGTCACAAAAGGCCTACATTGAAAAGGTCTTGACAAGATTCGGGATGCTTAATGTTAAGCCTATCGATACTCCATGTGCTGCAAATTTTCATCCTACCATGAGTGATTAATTGTCTGAAGGGGAAATCGATTATATGTCACGTGTTCCTTATGCTAGTGCTGTAGGAAGTTTGATGTATACTATGGTTTGTACAAGACCAGATCTTGCACACGCAGTCAGTGTTGTGAGTAGGTTCATGGTTCAGCCACGAAAGGAGCACTGGATCGCTGTGAAGAGGATTTTCCGGTACCTTAAGGGTACACAGTCGGCGTGCTTTCACCAGACTGACATCGCCTCTCCATTCAGAGCTCCAAGCCCTTTTATGGTCAGTGGAATCGATGGCAAGTCATCACTTCCATCAAGTGATTCTGGAAACCTCCTCGCTAGACCTTCGCATGGCCCTTCTACGACCAGAACTCTTTCCACAATTCCGTCTCTTAATCTCTACTATTAACGAGCGCCTGCGGCTTCTTCCGGAATGGAGAGTAGACTATGTTAACGTTTCCAGAAATCTGGCGGCTATGTCGATCGCTACCAGTTTCACTTCTGATCACAGGTCTCAGTCCTACGTAGCATCAGGGGGTCCC
>NW_013617531.1:47516-48081 GCF_000695525.1 Brassica oleracea var. oleracea | reverse complement strand
ATGTAAATGAAACTGGTTGCATTGTTTGGTGAGGCTGCGGTCTGGTTTGATTGGGGAATCCAGGATCGGGTCTTACAGAGATGATCCCTGTTACCAAGGACAACATCAGAAAAATTCTGGAGAGAGCATCCCTATTTGAAGAAAGTTACATATGTCTTCCACAACATGCCACTTCTTTCACACCTACAAAACTGGCACCAGAGATCTATACCAAGGATAAGATCAATGAGATGGTGACTGGTATTTGTGGAGCTCAGGAAAAGCTAGGAGATGAACTCAAGACATTGGTAGATGACACTTATCATCCTTTGGACAGAGGTTACAATGAGCTTTTCAGAAGTATGGAAGAGATGAGAACAAAGATTGAGAGTATGCAGCACATTCTTGACAAAGAAGCTACGACATCACCATCGATCGACACCAACAAAGCAACATCGATCGACGTCAAGCCACAGACATCCCAGATTCCTGTAGAACCGGAAAGTTTGGCAGAGAAGAAGGATGAATGGGAGATCGCATACATCAACACGAGGATTAACGACGTATACAACCCTCTCAACAACAA
>NW_013617531.1:13138-47328 GCF_000695525.1 Brassica oleracea var. oleracea | reverse complement strand
GACATTGGTAAGCTTAATGATCAACATGATTTTCAGGAAGAAGGTTCCACATCGACCGATAGGTTCCGCAGGAAATCGCTCGACGACAAGAACCGTACAGAACATCTTCCCTACACAGCAGCAGAAGTTGATCAGATCACATCAAAGCTTTACACAGCTATAGACACCATGGATGACCAGTTTGAGAAGCTGTGTGATGATATCTACTTTCCATTCGACTTCAGACTCAGTGGACTGGATAGCCATGCAGAATGGTTACAGATGGAAGTCAAAGCCATTCAGAGGCAACTCGCATCTCAACACCAGATATCAGCGTCGATCAACAGAGAACACTCCAAATCGATTGACAGTAAGGAACCAGCATCGACCGATAGACACTTAGTCGCATCGATCGATATCACGTCTACACCAGATGACGAGCAGCTGATACAAAACAAAATGGAGTCAATGCATGAGGAACTGAACGAGCTATCAGCATACGCCTACGACAAGATAAGATGGCATCAGATCAGCATTTAAAACATCCTAGAAAGGCTACAGAACATCTCAAATGCAATTCAGAAAATGGATGAGAGATGGACTAGAAATGATGAGGCCACAAGAAGATTCATTGCAGCTTGGTCCAGAATGTGCAGAGATGAGGTTGATGCTTGTTTCCCAACAAGTAGCTGTCTTTCCACCAACTAGCCACACACCTCCATAGTCAAGCTAAATGACTATAACAAGCGCTGAGTGGGAGGCAACCCACTATTAGGCAATTTTAATTGGTTTTCTTTGTTACTAGTATTTACTTTCGCTTTCATTCTTTCAGATTTATTACAAAACCTAAGTAGGATGATTACCAACATATCGACCGTGGATGACATGTCGACATCGATCGACCTACACATACGACGATCGATGCATACTGATGCACATCGATCGATTCCCACTCCGGTCAGATTTATCTTTCTAACTTGTTACATTGAGTACTTATGATTTATTTCTACCATAACTCCGGCTGTGTTACATTGGAACAGTGTAATTTATGTCTGGGGGAGGTTTACTGATATAATTTATTCTGATTTTTATAAAAAGATTTTAATAAATTATGCTTAGCTATGTGAAAGGGACTATGATTTTATTATTGATTTATACTTGAATGTCTAACCACTCTTTAGCACCATTCTAGATTTACTGATTGCAGATAGTACTAAAGATGCTAAAGTGGACCAACCTGTCAACTATACACACTTGCCTTGATTGTTTGAAGGAACCAAAGCTAACCTCCAACACTAAACCTGACATAATCGATTGTCTTGGGGCTTGGTATACATGGGATCGGATTCTTTAGACAAGTCTGGAAGGTAACGCCTTGTATAGATTCATTTATCACATTTTCTCTCTTTATTTCGACCCTAGAGTAGTTAGTTATTAGATCTAAAAAAATAAAAATAAATCCGAAATTTATTATTTAAATTGGACTTAGGATTTAGTTAGGTGGAATCTGAACATGACTTGGTGGCTTCAACCATTAAGGCTTGCTTCATAAAGATTCCAATAAAAAGAATTCAAACGGGACTTGGAGGCGGCAATCTTCAAGGCTCGCTTCATATGAATTCTTGGATATAGGTCAAAAGAAGTGAACAGGGCTGGGTGGCAACCACCATTAAGACTTGATTCATGGAAGCATGTCCAATCTTGGTCACTGATCTTGTAATATAAGCAGACTTTGACTCAAGAGAGAAATTAGAGAGAGAGAAATTAGGAACTAACTTTTACCTGCAGTTCTAGGTACTTGTCTGAAAATCCTTGCATCTTGTGATCGATACTCCCAAGGTAAAGCATGCACTTTATATTTATGCTAAGAAATGAGGTTAGTACAGGTGAATGTCAGACATGATTTGCTGAGTTGTAGACTAGTTGAATTTGGTTGCTAAGCTAGGATATTGCATAATGTGCTTTTCAATTAAGACTTTTTAGATGTGGTTTGCGAAATTGTAGAGATGATGATTTCTATGTTTTACATCTATAAGTCCCTGCTGTTTTCAAACCTCTTTCAGAGAAACTGCCAGTTTGTTTTGCTTGAGGACAAGCAAAAGGGTAAGTCTGGGGGAGTTGATATACCATGGATTTGACCTATTTTCTATATAAGCAAAACCTTGCTGGATGCTGAATCCAAGTATCCCTAATGGATAAATTAGCATGCGCAGTCGTAACATCGGCGCGGAAGCTAAGACCGTATTTCCAATCCCACACGATCGTCATCCTCACGACCTTCCCCCTACGGAAAATTCTGCATAGCCCGAGTCAGTCGGGCCGACTAGCCAAATGGGCAGTCGAGTTGAGCGAGTACGATATCGAGTACCGGCCAAGAACGAGTGCAAAATCACAAGTGCTCGCAGACTTCTTAGTCGAACTACCAACGGGGACCGTAACCAACGAGGAACCAAACTCCACCTAGCTCCTTCACGTCAACGGATCCTCATCCAAGCAAGGATCGGGCATCGGAATCCGCCTCACATCTCCGACCGGTGAGATCTTGGAACAATCGTTCATGCTGGAATTTCACGCCTCCAACAATGAGGCCGAGTATGAAGCACTCATCGCAGGGCTGCGTTTAGCTCACGGCTTGAAGATACGCAACATCCACGCCTACTGCAATTCCCAGCTAGTTGCAAGTCAATATAGCGGAGAATATGAAGCACGGGACGAAAGAATGGACGCCTATCTCAAACTGGTCCAAAATCTAGCCCAAGAATTTGACTGCTTCGCTCATAAGCGAATCCCCCATTCCGAAAACGTCCAGGCCGATGCTCTCACGGCCCTGGCGTCAAGTTCCGAACCAGGTCTTAAAAGAGTAATTCCGGTCGAATTCATCGAACACCCAAGTATCGGACCACCAATCGTCGTCAACCTCATCGGGGATCAAGACGACGAGGAAGAGGAAGTTGCAATACGGCCGGCACCGGAGTAATCTGAATACGGCTACGATACCCCATGGCTGCAAACGATTCGAGCCTACATTACCGACGGAAAATTACCTCCCGAAATATGGGCGGCACGCAAAATCTGAACGCAGGCCGTGGGCTACATAACGGTCGACGGCGAAATTTACAAATGGAGATTCTCCAGACCACTCATGACATGTTTGGAAGGAGGGTGGCGAGAAACGTTATGGAGGAAGTTCTTTCTGGGTCCTGCGGAAACCATTCCGGTGGAAGGTCACTAGTAGTGAAAATCAAACGCCATGGATACTACTGGCCAACGATGATCGGAGATTGGAAGAAATTCGAACGAAAATGCGAAAAATGCCAAAGGCATGCTCCAACCATCGGACAACCAGCCAAAGTCCATTCCTCCATCACGTCGCCATATCCCTTCATGCGCTGGGCCATGGACATCGTCGGACCTCTTCACAATTCAAAGCAAAAGCGTTTCCTCTTAGTCCTCACCGATTTCTTCTCAAAATGGATAGAGGCAGACTCATACGCGAGTATAAAAGATGTCCAAGTTGAAAATTTCGTATGGAAAAACATCATCTGTGGACATGGAGTTCCTTACGAGATCATAACCGATAACGGGTCTCAATTCATCTCCACCCGATTCGAAGCATTCTGCGAGAAATGGACGATACGACTAAACAAACTCCCAGGTATCCGCAATGCCGCGGACAAGCCGAGACAATCAATAAGACCATTCTTGATGGACTTAAGAAATGCCTAGAGGCTAAAAAAGGCAGGTGGGCCGACGAACTCGAGGGAGTCCTTTGGTCGCACCGCACCACCCCGAGGCGAGCAACGGGAGAAACACCTTTCGCTCTCGTATACGGAACAGAATGCATGATTCACGCAGAAGTCGACTTCCCCAGTGTTCGAAGAAGATTACAACCCGAACGAGAAGAGCTTAATAACGCCATGCTCTTAGACGATCTTGACCTCGTTAACGAGCGCCGGGACCGAGCACTCATTCGAATCCAAAATTACCAACACGCAGCCGCAAAATATTATAATTCCAACGTACGGAATCACAGATTCAATGAAGGGGATTTGGTCCTTCGCAAAATCTTCCAAAAAACTGCCGAGCAAAACACGGGAAAACTTGGAGCATACTGGGAAGGACCCTACAAGATCGAAAAAGTCGTTCGACCAGGTTCCTAAGAAATAGCCAACATGCAAGGCGTAAAAATTCCGAGAACCTGGAACGCAATGCATCTCAAAAAATATTATCACTAAACAAACCGCTTCACAACTACCGAACTACGAGACGGCTTGATCTCCATAAGGAGTACGTAGGCAGTTTGTCGAAAGACGAATTCAACTGTCCCCTCTCACTAAAAAGGGGGGGGGGAGTGAGTACGTATACTCGTATACTCTCAATTTCGAAACTGTGGGACCACGTCCTCGATATTTCTGGAACTTTTTAACCAAGCAAATCATCTTCATCCACAAATTATTTTCGAGTCCTGAAAAAACTCAAAAATAAACCAGTGGTTAGGAAAAAAAGAAATCAACCTTTGGCATTGCGAGATGTCGCAAAAAATGCCTAAAGAGTTGTTTCCCGGCTGACAAAACGAAACCCTCTTCACGAAAAACAATATACACATAAAACGTCTCAGCAAAACACATATTTTTCGCAAAGACCCAAATGGCAATATCTACCACCAAGTTCGTTGCTGATCACATCGAACTCTTAAACGTCCTAAACAAACATAGCCATCTCACGAAGATGACTCACGTACATCCGACCTACGGATAATAGCGCTATAAAATAAATCCGAAATTTTGGTCTAGCACTTCCAGTGGGCTTAAATATTGTCTCTGGAGAGATGCTCGATTCGTATCAGACAAGTCGTATAAGCCGAGAACCTATTGCGGACTTTAAATCGGTACGAATCATGTTAAAATCGCAACAGATAAATCGATAGCCGGCTAGTCACCGCATAAATCTTAAAACCGAAAGTAGGCCTGGGCATTTTAACCTGGACCCGAAGACCCGAACCAGAACCGACCCAAAAATACCCGAACCGGAACCGGACCGAAAATTTACAAGTACCTTTTGGGTCTAAATTTTTTTAACCCGAAAGAACCGGAACCGAAAAGGAACCGACCCGAATAGACCCGGACCCGAAAAGAGCCGACCCGAATAGACCCGACCCGATAAGAACTCATTTGTACCCGACTTAAAAACATGTATATCTAAAACTATGATGTTTTTGTGTTCTATTTTATATATATTATTTTATGATTTAGTTGAAATATCTTTTGTTAACAACATTTGTTATTATTTTTTAACATTTTTAAAGTAATATAAAGCTTTAAAATGTAAAATTTAGAGTTTTAAAATGTTTTATTTTAATTATTAATAGTTTCATTTAAATTGTTTTGTAAAATTTTAGATATATATGAAAAATAATCAACTAAAGTTGATGGAATTGGGTATATCATGTCCTTTTCAGATCCTAATTACCCGAACCCGACCCGGACCCGAAAAATTACGGGTATTTTATGGGTATTTTAATTATAGACCCGAACCGACCCGGACCCGAGAAGAACCAACCCGAACCCGAACCAAAAATTTCTAAGTATCTATTGGGTCTAAATATTTAGGACCCGAAAAGGCCCTGACCCGAAAGGAACTGGCCCGAACCCGACCCGAACGCCCAGGCCTAACCGAAAGTAAACCTAGTTCTTGCCCTAAACCCACCGCACTGGTCTCTAACATCTCAAGGCATGATATCAAAAATATACGAGATCCTAATCCATGCCTCTATGCTTATATTTAACATCTTCAGATATCCCGCGAAATCTAGATCTCGCGGAAAAACTCTCGAAACAGATCGCGAACAAAGCATTTCACATCGAAGAAGGATATGAGACGACAACTCATCATCTTCCTTCCACACCGTACGCTAACTCACAAAAACGCAAATTGATCATCCTTTCATAAAAAGAAAGCCGCAAAGCGGCAGAGATTCAAAGCCACAAACGGCCAGTCCCGAAACATGAAATGAATCCATCTAAGGCCAAAACATCAACACAAAAAAAAATCTCACACAAAAGATCGAAACCAGGGTCATCTTCTGAACTCAAGCCTCCTCGTCGCCCATCTCCTTACTCTCAATCTGACGCTGAAGTCGACACACCTCCGAAGACTTGGCCTTCCTGGCTTTCTTCTCCTTAAGCAGAGAGCTCGCCGTCTTCCCAGGGTTCCTCTCGAGCTCCCCGATCTCGACCTCGAGCTTGGACACCTTTGCGGAATGAGAATCCTTGACAGCTTTCAGCATGGCTTCAGTTTCAGACCATCTACCTTGCATCTCCGTCAACTCCCCCGCAAGACGACTGGCCTCAGAACCGCACTCGCTGATCATCTCGTCGATCAGCGACATGAACTGCGAGACAAGAGAACAGTTAGAAATACGAAACGAAGCAAGGCTAAAAAAAAAAAATGGAAACATCCATCGAGCAAATCGTAAAAATCCAAAGTGAGGGACGAACCTTTCCGCGAAGTTCCGACGCCGGATTCAAGCCTCCTTGCTGCGAAGATTCCCCATCACCGCCCTTGGTGAACTTCCTCTTCCGGCCCTTAGGCTGAGCGACCGGAGCAGCGCTGGGAGCACGCAGCGCTAGGACGATCTCTTTCCTAGCCGGAGGAGGAGGCATAGACTCGGCGGCCCTCTCTTTGCCCTCGACAAAAATCGTAGTCGTAGACGATCCGGCGGGATGAACCAAAGCATCCGGAACACACGGAACGCTCGCGTCAACGAGAGTTCCTGCATTATGCGGAACCTGAACCTCAGCTCCATGATCCGGAGCAATGGCCAGAGCAGAAGAGGATGGGAACTCGGCACCAGCTCGAGGTGGAAGCCGGAACCGGAGCTTGGGAGGTGGCCTCGCCCTTCTCAACGGAGGAAGCCGAGACCGGAGCTTGGGAGGTGGCCTCGCCCATCTCAACGTCGGAACTTCTCTTTTCACCTTGGGAAGAAGACATTTTGAAAGCTAGAGTGTAGGAGAGAAGCTAGAAAGGATTTGAAGGAAGGAAAGTGTGAAAGAAATGAAAGATAGCAGCTCACTACTTATAGAAGTAGGAGCATTTGATTTCGATTTTTATAATATATATTTTTCCGATGACTTTCCTCCGTGGAAGTCAGAATGTGAACTTCGTCCGGTACGCCTATCTTTGCCTAAATCGCTAAACCGCACGCTAGAATCTCGGCCTGACCCACGATTCTAACGAGTTGCGGGGCTAACTATTGGGGTCAAAAACGGTTACGACGAAATTAACATTCAAATGTCCGAAGACGTAAGTGAGAATATTTCTACGACAAATATTCTTTCAAAAAAGATTTGTTTTCACAAAGAGCCTTGCGGAGAAAACACGTTCGCGAAACATCGGAGGAAGACCCGAATAAGGTCGCTGCGTAACGACTGAACACGCATATTGCTCGGTCGCGCACCGCTCGGTCGCTACGTACGACCGAGCTCGAGCCAAGTTCTGTCGCTGACCGAGCACGCGTCCCGCTTGGTCGCTACGTAGCGACCGAGCGCGCGTCCCGCTTGGTCGCTATGTATCGACCGAGCTCGAGCCAAGCTCGGTCGCTACGTAGCGACCGAGCACCTGCACGTTTTGATCGTTACGAAGCGATCGAGCTTTCCCGAAACGTCGATACGACACGAATCCATGCATTCTCGTCTACTATTTAATTCTATCTCACGAAGACTGTAGCAAGCCCATTTCATGTTTCTCGTCATTTGAAGTCATCAATCGGACTTTACGATAAAAACCGCGGAAAGTTCGTTTTTATCGAAAGAAGCCGTAATAAACGTTTCGAGTCAAAAGACGGCCCAAAGAGACCTAAGACGTGACTCGAAGCCCACTTACGATTTCTTAACCAAAAGCCCATAAGCCGTAGGACGGTTTATGCTTGGTTCGCAAGGAAAGATAAATGTCAAGTTTCTGCGGATATATACGAAGTTTTCGAAGATAATTACGAAGATCGGGAAAATGGAATATCTCCATTTTTAAGCTATGACGGCTTAAGGGCAGAAGAGAAAAAGCATAAACCAACCTAGGAGTGAGTATATAAGGAGTCCAAGGCGAGAGGAAAAAAGGGGAGAACTTTTACACATCAAACTTAGCACTTAGAGCAATTAGGCAACTTTCCGTTTTTGTTATTTCGAGCTTCGACTCAACTAGATTTTGCAATCTTAGGTTGTTAGAACTAGGGATCTCGCCGACAGCTCTCATAGCCGAGGCTTCTACCTTGTTGTAACGCTCATACGCGAATTCGGAATAAGACACCTTTTGCTCTTTTTACGATTTCTTATTTTATTACTGTTCTCGTTTCGTGTTCTGATTGCTTGGCGTGTGGTATTAGTAGATATCCGGGACCTCTGGGAAACTAGGGTTCTCCTACTTTCCTAATTTAAACGAAAATCGACAGTGCGAATTTCGGTTCCCACAATTCCAGCATCAAGAAGTTTGATAATTTCCTTCTTAACAACTTCTTTCAAGTTCGGTTTTAGCCATCTTTGATGTTCCACTGACGATTGGGAATCGTCTTCTAAGTGAATTCGGTGCATGCACAGATCTGGAGAGATACAAGGAATATCCTCGAGAGAGTATCCGAGGAATTTCCTATACTTGCGCAGTTTATTCAATAACAACGCAAGATCTCCGTTGGTTAGGTTAGCGTTTACGATTACGGGGTAAGAATTATTGTAGAGAAAAGCATACTTGAGTCCTGTGGGCAATTGCTTGAACTCAATTTTTGGTGCTTTTTCGGGATCCCAATTTTCTAGAGGGGATGGTTGTCGATCGACGGCGGCCTTTAAATATCGATCGATGTTGATTTCTGAATCATCATCCTCCATGTTATCGACATTTGCTATTTCTACACTTGCGTCCATTAATCGTGCGTATTCATCAGCTCTGATGTCGATGCTAAATGTTTCCTCTTCGGTAGATGTGAGCACTTTTTCCAGTGGATCATCTGAGCATAGGTCCATGAAGGATTCTTCAGTCCACCTAAGAGGCTCGTTTATCGATTAAGGGTCGTTTTATCAGTTTTTCCATATCGAAGGTCATTGGAATGTTTCTAACGTTTAAACATATCCGACCTTCCTTGACGTTGATGATCGGACCAGCAGTAGCTAGAAATGGTCTACCTAAAATGAGAGGATCTTTTGGTTCATTCTGGTATTTCAACACAACAAAAAACGTTGGTACGTGACAGTCGTTAATCCTTATCGGCATGTCATCTAGTACTCCCTTAGGTAATCTAACGGATCTATCAGCAAGAACCAAAGTTATTTTAGTGGGTTTGAACTCGTCGTATCCTAGGGATATCGCGACAGAGTGCGGCCTGATATTTACACTGGATCCTAGGTCACAAAGGGATCGAGGAAAACTCTTGTTTCGTATGTTGCAATGTAGAACAAAACTGCCCGGATCAGGTCTCTTGATCGGGGTTTTGCCTTGGATTATTGCACTTACTTCCTCTGAAACCATCATGACGCTGTGTTCAGCAGCTGGGAGGCTGTTGGATACCATGTCTTTTACATATTTCTTAATCGAAGGTGATACTTTTATGGCATCACTTAGTGGCATTTCCAACGTAATTTTATCGAATGCTTTCTTGCATATCGCTTAATCCAATTCTCGCTTAGTTTGCGTCTTGTTAGGAGGAAAGGGTGGCAGAGTCATATACACTCTCTCTACTGCCGGCTTGGCAGGAGCCGAGTGTCAATCGACATTGTTTTCATTCTGTCGATCGATATTTACCGTAGTCAGTCGATCGACATTATTCCCTTCTTGTCGATCGATTTCCACATCTTCTTCCGACTCATCCTCTCCTTCATCTAGGTTAATCGTTACCTTCTCAGCTTCAGGGGTTTTTTCTGCAAAAGTGATTTCTACAGTGCTCGGGGTAAGGCATTTTCCGGTTCTTAGTAACACATCACAAACTTGACCTCTCGGGTTGGTGTCAGTTCTTCCAGGAAGGAATCATTCATCCCTTCTGACAAACCCAGGGTTATGCGCAACTTGGCTATCCAATTTCTTGACATGGTCACTCAAAGTTTCAAACTTATCATGTAAATCAGAATACACGAAATCTAATTTTTCATCGAGAACCGCACTCATTTTCTGCTGCCCTTTTAGAACTTGTCCAATCAAAGATTCCAGCTTGTTCTTATGAGTCTGTTTTGCCTTGTAGGTTCTTATGAAGCTCATGTTTTGCTGCTGATGGGCAAGCCTTTGTTTGCGAAAGCCAGTTTCATCGATGAGGTCTACATGCTCTTCTCCATCTCGTTCACGTAGAAAGGTCTGACTCTCATCGGTAAACCGAACTTGCTTATCTCCAATCATAAAAGCATGAACTGAATCTGACGTTTCCTTCACCTCAGATATTTGATCTCCATTTGAATTCTCGGCCATCTTCCTCCTCTAGAGATCAATCTTCTTGGCACTAGAGCTAGACGCCACATTTTCAATGAGCCTCGTAGCTTCTTCAGGGGTCTTGGTTTTGTAGTTTTCTTGATTCGCCTCGTCCAAAGTGGCTTGGTATGTCCAGTCGAGACCTCTAAAGAAAATATTAAGTAGTTGAATTTCGGGAAAACCATGGTATGGGCAGTCTCGCTAGTAGGCTCTGAATCTCAACCAAGAAGCCTTAAAAGCTTCAGTAGTGCCTTGAGAAAAATTATAGATCTTATTCCTAAATTCCTCGGTTCGTGCATCAATGAAGAAGTTGTTGAGGAAGTCGCTTTTGATATCACTCCAGCAAGTGAAAGATCCTGGCTGCAATTGCTCCAGCCAGTGCGTCGCATCTCCAGCAAGGGAGTGCGGGAAGAGTTTGTAAAATAGGTAGTCTTCAGAGACTCCATGCACCTTGATGTTAGACACAAAGTCCTCAAGTGCTTCGATATGGTCTATGGGGTTTTCATGAGAAAGACCATGAAAGGGGTGCTGACTTATTAGAGAGAAATATTTGGGTTTCAGTTCAAAGTCTTTTTTTTTAATTGCTGGAGGACGGATCGCAGACCTGTTAGTGTAGAACCGATCAGGTATGTTGCAATCTCCAAGCGTTTGGTGATGCTCCGGTCCAGCATTCAAAACAACAGCTATTCCAATAGGAATTGGAACCCTATGTCTATAATTAATTTGGTTTGATGCGTTGCATACTCGACCTTTTTTATCTCCTAGAACTGCTTTTCCATTATTGAAATAGGTAAGAATATACTTACCTGCTTCCGGCAGGACGGCGTCGATCGATATTGGTAGTGGAGTGTCGATTGATTTTTGTGTCGACCTGTCGCTCGATGTTGTTGTCTGAGCGTCGATCGATTTCCGGCCGAAATTCATGTCTTCCATCTGAAGTACCTGTGTCAGCAGGGAAAGATGGAAAACTTAGCAAATTCAGTAACAAAACCTAGACTATATTCTAAACTTATTCTAATGGTAATAAGAAAGAGTTCCCCGGCAATGGCGCCAGATTTGATATCAATCAAATTACCCTAAGGAGTGAATTACTCTCTCAAATAAGAGGTTTAGATGTAGTACTTATGGATCGAATCCAGATAGACTCTAGGATTACACAATAGATTTATAGTCTTTGAAATAAGGCTAGATTAATGGTTAATAGGTTTTAAAGCAGTAAATGAATTGGTGAGCAAGGTTATTACTCGATTGGTTTGATTTGACGTTGTTAACAGTTGTGAGAATAGCTAGATTCAGGTATACTCTCAGGTGTGATAAGTAAATAACTTAATTTGGGCTTTTAGGGGTTTATTGATATTAATTGTTCTTGAATTCAAACTCAGAAATAATCAATTTGATTATCTAATCTGGATCTCGGATTTCAACTATCGTGTGTTAATCGCGAGAAAGTGTCGATCGGTGATTCGTTAAGAATATCGATCGATACACCTTTCAAAATATCGATCGACATAACTATCGCTGCGTCGATCGATGCTTCTTCCAGAATGCTTTACGGACAGGTTTGATTTATATTCTCTAACTTACTAGATTAACTCTCGTTTGTATCTAGTCAGTTAGATCATACTAGTTTATTTTCAGGTATTGAGTCAAGCAATGGTTTGATCTCAATTAATCCTAAGATCTAAGTTTAAAGGGAAATCAATCACAAACTTAGCTTTAAGAACAACTAGATGATGAACTATATTTTTAAACACCCTAGCAACAGTCAAAATCAGTAATACATTTATCAACTTATTGAGAAACCTAAATCTAAGAGTAAGAACTACTCAGACATATTCATAAGAGACATAGTTATGATGGTCTGAATAATACTTAAATAAATGAATAGCAAGAGAAACAATAAATAGAGTAATGAAAGCAAGGGAGTTCAAGATCTTCCCTCTCTCAAGGTGTACAGATCTTTATCTCCATTCCTAAGCTATCTCTCTCTAGAATAGTATGAAGTATAGCCGTCAATAATGGCTTAGAAACAGTAAAACAGGGTTTCAGGTCGTCCAGGGGTATATTGGTAACATGAGGTGACTTCTGGGCCTAAATTGGTCACGAAACAGGCTTGGCCTGTTTTCTGGGATCACCGTCGATCGAAATTATGCGTGCACTGTCGATCGACATTCCTTCATCTCCTCGACAGCTTCCTCTCGCGAGGCATACTGACCACGCTTTAGTAAAACATGCATAACTTCTGCTACTGGATGCTGTTTGAACTCAAACCGGTGGCATAGAAAATCTAACTCAAATCTCTATCTTGTGACAAACGATGGGCTTAATCTAAAGGTGGTAAGGTCTCCATTCATAGCTAAACATATGACGCGTCTGTGCAGCTCTGCACTAAAAAGGCTCCAAAATCACCATATTTCTCCAGAACATACCTGAACCTGTAAACACTCTAAATAGACTCTATATAGTAGTAAATATATATTAAAACACCTATATATCATGGCCAATAATGGGTAAAATCCATGGTATATCACTCCCTCGACGCCGGCCAAGGCCAAATCCCTGACATGGATGGCCGCTAGGGAGTCAAGGGAATCAGCGATCCTCGCCAGACGGGTCTGAAACTCAGCGCGCATGGGTTCCTTGGCCTCTCTGATCACGCAAACCGATGATCCCTCCCCACTCTTGACCTTGCGCTTTAGCCGACGCAACTCCGAAGACTTGGATGCCTTCGCCTCTTTTGCCTTAAGCAAACAGATCACAGTCTTCCCAAGATCCCGCTTAAGCTCACCGATCCGAGAGTCAAACCGAGCCTCTTCAACAAAATGAGCATCCTGGATGACCTTCAAATTCCCTTCGAGCAGCGACGACATTTCTCTCGACTCATCTAACTCCTTAGCGAGACGCTCGATCTCCGATCCGCATTCGCTGATCATCCCGTCAATCAACAAAACAAACTGCAAGACAAAAGGGGTTAATCAAGAAGCGATCGACACACACGCACTAAGAAAGAGAGAAGTTTTTTGCTCGAAACAATCATTGGCGCGATGTCGCGACGACAAACCCAAACCTGACGCCTTGGTAGGCAAAGGACCAGCCTCGGTGCATCTCTTCCTCTTAGCCGCATCAGGGTTAGCGCTCGGCCTCTTTCGACTCTTCGGCACAGCAGCCGGAGTCGCGCTTGGAGCAGGCCGCCCTAAGACGATCACTCTCTTGGCTGGGACATGAGGCATCGACTCGTGAGCTGGTTCGGCATCAACAACACGAACCGGAGTCGTAGAGGAACCCGATGGCTTAACTTTGACCTCAGGCGCCAACACGTCCATGGAAACCGACACCAATGCTGTTTCATCGATCGACAGTCCTTCATCTCCTCGACAGCTTCCCCTCGCGAGGTAGATTGACCACTCTTCAGTAAAACGAGCATAACTTCTGGTACAGAATGCTGATTGACCTCAAACGGGTGGCATTGAAAAGCTAACTCAAAGCCCTATCTTGTGTCAAAATATGGAATCAATCTAACGGCGGTAGGGTCTCCAGCCATAGCTAGACATCTGACGCGTCTGTGCAGCTCTGCACTCAGAAGGCTCCAAAATCATATTTCTCCAGAACGTACCTGAACCTGTAAATACTCTGAAAAGACTCCAAAACATAATAATTATATCTTAAAACACTTATATACAATGGCTGAAAGTGGGTAAAATCCATGGTATATCAACTCTCCCAGACTTACCCTTTTGCTTGTCCTCAAGCAAAACAGACGGGCAGACTCTCTGAAAGAGGTTTGAAAAAAGCAGGGACTCACATGATTTAAAACATAGAATCATCACCTCTGCAATATTGCAATCCACATCTAAAAATTCATAATCACAAAAGCACATTATACCATATCCTAGCTTAGCAACCAAATTCATCTAGCCAACAACTTAGCAAATCATGTCTGACATTCCCCTCTACCAACCTCATTTCTTAACATAAATAAAAGTGCAGGCTTTACCTTGGGAGTATCGATCACAGGATGCAAGGATTTTCAAACAAGTATTTGGATCTGCAGGTAAAAGTTAGTTCCTATCTTTTCTCTCTACAAATTTCGCTCTTTAGTCAAAGTCTGCTTCCATTGCAGGATCTTTGACCAAGATTGGACAGGGTTCCATGAATCAAACCTTAATAGTGTTTGCCACCAAGTCCTGTTCACTTCTTTTTGACCTATATCCAAGAATTCATGTGAATCGAACCTTGATGATTGCCACCACCAATACCTGTTCGAATTCTTTTTGTTGGAATCCTTATGAAGCAAGCCTTAATGGTTGTAGCCACCAAGTCATTTTCGGATTCCACCTAACTAACACCTATTATATATATTTTTTATTTATATATATATTTTTTTTCTTTTTCATTTTTTTTTTGACAAATAAATATCTCTACCTATAAATCTAGGGTTGAAATAGAGAGAAAAGTTGATAAATCTACACAAGGATTTACCTTTCAGACCTGTCTAAAGAATCCGATCTCATGTATACCAAGCCCCAAGACAAGCAGTTCTGTCAGATTTAGTGTTGGAGGTCAGCTTTGGTTCTTTCAAACAATCTCAGCAAGTGTGAATAGTTGACAGGTTGATCCACTTTAGTATCTTTAGTATTATATGCAATCAGTAAGTCTAGAATGGTGCTAAAGAGTGGTTAGATAACAAGCAAAAATCTAATAAGTTCATCATCCCCTTCTTGACTGAATAAAACTCTTTTGAAAACATTTTGATAAGACTCATGAACACACTAATATCAGTAAACATCCCCCCAAACATAAATTAACTGTCCCCAGTGTATATCTAGTCGGAGTTATGGTGATACCATAAACATAAGTACGCAATTTAACAAGTAAGAACGATAACCTTACCGGGTTAAGTGTCGATCAATGGAAAGGAGTTACCATCGGTCGCTGCAGGTGTTGTATTGTCGATTGATATCGACATGCTCTCATTGGTCGATTTTATAATCGTCTACTCGGATCTCTCTTTTTTTTTTTAATACCTAACTAAAACACAATATTAGTAGAACTTCCCCAGACTTAAACAACACTGTCACCAGTGATATACAATCTAAGACCGGTGGGGAAATAAATCATAAGGACATTATTTAACAAGGAAAAACGGTATACCTGATTTTGATATGAGTGCCGGCCAACACACTTAAGTGGCGATCAATACTTTTGAAGCTCTGTCGATCGACACTGTTAAGTAGCGATCGGTCGATGCTAGTGATGCTCTGTCGATTGATGTTGCGCAGCAATCGTTGATCCTCGTGCAAACTCATCTTCCTCGGATCTTTTTTTTTTGACCTGCAATAAATAAAGACTTTAATCAGTAACAATCTAAACTAAATTGAAAGAAATTACCTAATAGTGGGTTGCCTCCCACTTGGCGCTTGGTTATAGTCATTTAGCTTGACTTTGGAGATCTGATTTAGTCCGGATGAGAATGAGAACATGCTCCAAAACAAGTCTCAATGTCTGCTCTCTGAAGCTTTATCATTCTTGTGTGAAAGCCTCCTCCATAGACTCTTCTCCTTTGTTTATCATCTCAGCAATAAGGAGCGCTCGAAGCTTTACAAATGGTTGTAAGAAGCATCTGCTGCGCACTCGGGATTTCTGACACCATCTGAGAAGCAAGGGATCAATGATACCTGAGGACCGTCCTTGATCCTTTTTCTCTTCTTCCAATTCCTCCTCTTTTTCCCCCAGACTTGTCTGATCGCGTGGTGGTATCTCCTTCTGCTCTGATATCCGTCCAGTGTCAATCGATGGTGAAGTGGTAATGTCGATCGATGCCGATTTATGGTGTCGTTCGATGGTATCTGATCGGTGTCGACCGATGCTGCTTCTGTTGGGCCCTTATCGACTTCATCTCTACATCGCAACCCTCTCTGAGAAGCTTCTACGTGCTGATGATCATCCAATACCTCAATGTAAGAACTGAACTGCATACTTCTATCAGGTGGAATAGGAGATTCAGCTTCAAATACAACGCATGGAACCATAATCTTCACAGGATCATGTATCCTCTTGACTCTTTTGTGATGCCCAGCGGCTTCTTCTGCGCATATAAGTGGTTTCAGATGTTTGGAGTCAGCATTGTGTGAGGCTTCAGACTCGTGCACTCTTTCCTCAATTGGTTCCATCTCAACTATGAAACCGTGCGGTTCATCCAACAATAGGTGTCGATCGATGCTCTCTAGTGGGTGTAGGTCGATGCTATCTGGTAGATGGCGAACGATGATAGAGGGTGGGTGTTGGTCGATGATGCAGGGTGGGTTGTCGATCGATCTCATCAGGTTGGTGTTGACCGATGGTAGCCTTTGGTGAAGTTTCAAGATCTCCTCTCGAAGTATTCTGATCGTCATCAAGCTTCTTCTTCAAATTCTGATCCATATCTTCAAGCCATTCCTCCAGCTCCAAGAATTCTTCTAACTCCAACTCCAAGAACTCATCTATGATCTCTTTTTCTATATTGTCGATCGACAATGAGGTTGTACCGTTGGTAGACATTGAGGTTGTGCCGTCGGTCGACGTTGAGGTCGTGCCGTCGGTCGACGTTGAGGTCGTGCCGTCAGCCGACGTTGAGGTCGTGCCGTTGGTCGACGTTGAGGTCTTGCCGTCATTCGACGTTGAGGTCTTGCCGTCGGTCGACGTTGAAGTCCTGTTGTCGGTAGACGTTGAGGTCGTACCATCGGTAGACGTGGAGGTCGTACCATCGGTAGACGTGGAGGTCGTGTCACTAATGTCAGCTTCTTCTCTTCCCGCAAACTCATCTGTCCATTGAACCTCAATGTTTGGCTTTTCGATCTGAGCGTTCATGGTTTCTGATTCCTCATTCGGCTCAGTGTGGACTATACCCAACATCTGACTGAAACTAGACATCAATTCCTTCTCATGGCCTTTAATCATCTTGTCCAACATATCATCAAACTCCTTATGTCGAGTTGTTGTAGCTTCATAGAGAAATTTGTTAAGGAAGGCGGTCTTAATGTCCTCCCAGCAGGTTAAAGATCTTCGCTGCAGCTGACTGAACCAGCTAAATGCATCTCCAGATAGAGAATATGGGAAAATCTTGCAGATAATGTGGTCTACAGATACTTCATTCTGCTCGCTTGCAGAGGCTAGCTCCTCAAGTTCTTTGATAAGGTCTCTGGGATCTTCATGAGGAAGACCTCAGAAAGGGTCCACACTTCCCCAATCATACCATTCGTGGTTCAGATCAAAGTCGTTCGTCTCAGCAACATCAATCAGATCAGGGATTACAGCACCCTCTGCATTAATCAATTGTCCCGTGCTGTTGCGAGTGCGACCTTCTTCGTCTCTTAACATCCCATTCTTGTCAACTTTAAGTATGAGAACTTCGACCTTCTCTGCCTCCAAACAAGTGCAGTCGGACGGCGGATGAACAGTGTTGGTTGACGGAAGATGAACAGTGTCGATCGACGGTTGATGAACAGTGTCAATCGACGTCGGATGAATAGTGTTGGTTGACGGTGGATGAATAGTGTCGATCGACATCGGGTGAATAGTGTCGATCGACGTCAGGTGAACAATGTCAATCGACGTCGGGTGAACAGTGTCGATCGACACTTGGATTTCTACGCTGCCAATCGCTGCTTGGAGGGTGTCGACTACCCTCTTAGACTTATGGATCACGCGTTCCAAATCCAGTGGCTCTACTAGTAAGAGCCCTATCCCCTTGTTGCTTCTGGTACTCTTATGGATGTACCTGAAACACACAAAAAAAATTATCAGGTTTTTTTTTGAACAGTAGTAAAACCTAGACTAAATCTAACTAGATAAGATCTAATGGCGATCAAAGCTCCCCGGCAACAGCGTCAAATTTGATATCACTCAAATAACCCTAAGGTGTGATTTATACTCTCTCAAATAAGAGGTCGAATTTTAGTACTTAGGGATCGACTCCACAGGGAGCTAGGGCACACAAAAGATCTAATAGGTTTAAAGCAGTAAGTAAAGATAGCAAGCAGTAAATAAAGCAGTAAACATGTTGAACAACACAATTGTTCAGCTTGGCAGAGAATTGTTTGATGGAAGGATGGTTTGCTAGATCTAGGGTTTCTATTCAGAAAATTAGGATTATAATGATATAGAGACTAAAGCATGATATTATAGAACTAAACGATTAGAATAACCTATCATCTCTCGATTTCTAGATTATATATTACTAGATCCAAGACCTTCAACTCTCGATGTCGAATCTTAGAAAGCGTCGATCGATGTCTCTATAGGAGCATCGACCGATACGCCGTTCGTCGTGTCGATCGATATCTCATTAGGAGAATCGATCAACACGCTTCTAGTAAGCGTTTAGCGCGGGTTGATTAAATGTTCACTAGGGTTTCTAGATCAACTCTCGTTGTTTCTATCAATCCTAACTCAGAGAAGACAAGTAAGATAAAAAACCAAGCTTTCGCTTGTGCTTAATAAATCTATGATCAAGTTCAGGTTAATTACTCAAGAACAAGCAATAAGAACAGACTCAATGATGAATATCACAACTTAGCAATTCTATATTTGGGGCTAATCCCACATAACCTATCTGAACCCTAAACCTAACAGGTGGATATATTCAGACTTGAAGTTGTCACAGAAAATCATAGATGAATAGATATAAAACTGCAATAGAATATCCAGGAGGACTCTGAAGGAGTTCCTCCTTTCTCTCCTAACCTAGAACAAGAATAATAGAAAGCTTAGCCGTCAACAATGGCTTAGAAAACACAGAAAAAGGGTTTTAGGTTGTCCAAGGGTATTCTGGTAAAATATGCTCAGCCCATATATTCTGGCATCACTGTCAACCGACACCAATGCTGTTTCATCGATCGACAGTCCTTCATCTCCTCGACAGCTTCCTCTCGCGAGGCCGACTGACCACTCTTCTGAAAAACGGGCACAACTTCTGATACAGAATGCTAATTTACCTCAAACCGGTGGCATTGGAAATCTGACTCAATGATATATCTTGTGTCAAAAGATGGGCTCCATCTAACGGTGGTAAAGTCTCCATCCATAGCTAGACATCTGACGCGTCTGTGCAGCTCTGCACTCAGAAGGCTCCAAAATCACCATATTTCTCCTGAACGTAACTGAACCTGTAAATACTCTAAAAAGACTCCAAACATAATAATTATATCCTAAAACACTTATATACCATGGCTGAAAGTGGGTAAAATCCATGGTATATCAGTTCTATTGTCAGATGGTCGCCTAGAACAACCGCTCTTTTCAGGGGGCAGGTTGTTCCGTTGCTGCAACCTAGAATTTTTGAAGTATCTCGTATTTTTTTTCTTTTTGACATGAGACTCAATAAACTAAAACAAAATAAGTAAACAAAAACAAAACCAACTTATATGTAGACTTACCAGTGGGTTGCCTCCCGCCAAGCGCTTAGTTTAAGTCATTAGCTTGACTTTGTGACAGGGATCAGTCGAGTTGATCATGATGGCTTGTTCCAAAACAAGCTTCACAATCAGATTCAGCTTCCGAACTCTGCTCAGCAACCCCTTCACAGCAGCTTCTCCTTTCTCTTTCATCTCATGTGTGAGAATTACTCTAACTTTAGAGAAAGGTTTTGAGGTACCCTTGCACTTTACCTCCTACTCAATGGATTTCTCATCACACAAGCGAGGTATCAAAGTCATTGTAGGATCACCCTTGACCCTTTTCTTCTGGACTTTTTCCTTCACCTTTGCATTTCCACTGAGTTTCTTGGTATCAGTGTGAGGATTTCCATCCAGAAATTCTTTGATCTCACTCTTATCACCAAACTCCTTCTTTGGAACAATTTTCGGCTGTTCTCCACTGACCATTGAGATGCAGGAGGCGTATCGGATTAGTGATCTGGTTGGGACAGCCTTGTAGAAAACCTTCTTGTTGATATTGGAGAAGGATACTCTCCTATTAGGCATGTCGACGATTTCTCCCACTGTAGCCATAAATGACCTTCCAAAGATCAAAGGCATCTCATGATCCTTCCTCACCTCAATAACTTGAAATTCGGTATGGAGCACACAGTCCCCAACCTTGACAGGAAGATTGCGAATGGTTCCATAAGGGACTGCCATGGAAGAGTTTGCAAAAGCTAGCTTCACCTGAGAAGGCTCAACATTAAAAATGCCCAGGTCGTCTACAATCGCTTTTGAGACAAGGTTCACACTAGACCCAGAATCACAAAGAGCTTCCATAAATTCCACTTCAACAATGGAACAAGGAAAAACAAACTTTCCAGGGTCATCAACCTTAGGCAGTACCTTTAGCGATGGTGTCAGTGCTTCAGTAAAGAGTGCCTTGATTTCCTCCTGAGATTCTCTGCAATATTTGAAGAACATATGCAATGGCCGAATCTCCCAGGCATGTTAAAATGAGATCTTTTGAGGAAGCCTTCTTACCATCTTCCTAAACCCAGCCAGCTGTTCTGCACTAATGGGATCCATCAAATGTCTAGGTGGAATTGGATAGGGAACCTTAGGAACATAGACTCGCACTGGTGGGGTGTCAGCAGGTTCGCTAGGAGCAGTCGTTCCAGAGCTTGCAGGCTGGTCTGTGTTCTCTTCTGCTCCTAGAACAGTCTCAGCGAACGACTGTTCTATTGCATTACAGTGCTCAGTCCTAGGATTTTTATCAGTTTTTCCAGGGAGCGTCCCTTGTTGCGTCTTGACACTCTCAGTTGTTTGAGCAAGCTGAACATCGATCTTTCTTATGTGGCTCGCAACAGTGTCATACTCGGCATTCTGCTTAGTGAACATGTTGCCCATCCTGGTGTCGATTTTCGTGGTTACCTGATTGAATGCCTTGGCCTGAACCTGCTGACCCTGCAACAACTGTTGCATCATCATACCCAAACCCTTCAGCTCATCTGGTTGACTGTTCCCACTAGCTAGAACAGCTTGCCGATTGCTCTGCGGTTGTCGCTGGTTCTGGTTCTGAATCTGCCCGGCCGTAGCTTGCTCCATACTGAAGACATGCCCTTGGTTGTTTTTCTGTAGCTGATCAACCTTGGCAGTCAGCTCATCTATCTTCTGGCTGTCAGAACTGTTCCCTTTCTTGGAGCAATCACTCTCCTATTTTCTATTAGCTGAGCTTGCAGCCATGTTCTCAATCAGCTTAAACGCTCCATCAGTGGTCTGAGTCATGAAGTCTCCATTGCTCAAAGAGTTTAGAGCACCTTGGTATTTCCAGTCCACTCCATCATAGAAAATGTCCATAAGGTAATCATCATCAAATCCATGGTGAGGGCATTCTCTGCGGTATCATTGAAGCGCTCCCATGCATCACAGAAAGGCTCATCAGTGAACTGTCTAAAGGTGGTGATCTTGTTCCTCAATGCAGTTGTTCTTGCCCTAGAGTAGAAATGGCTGAGGAACGCTGATCGGACTTGCTCCCATGAAGTGAGAGCCGGTAGGGAGGGAGTTCAACCACCGTGCAGCTTTTCCATCAAGAGAGAATGGGAATAGCATGCACTTGATGTAGTCTGGTGGGACACCATTCGCGCGAGTGAAACTGCAGACTTTTTCGAAGCTCTCAATATGCTTCATTGGAATTTCAGTAGAGAGACCAGAGAACACCTTTCTCTGCACTAGGCCGATCAAAGCAGGCTTGATCTCAAAGTCCTGCCTGGTGCAGTCCGGAGGAACAATGGCAGAGCGCGTAGTAGGGACGTTACGCGAAAGGTTTCTCTCCCCAATCGGAACAACATGCGCCTGCTGTTCCTGCTGCGCGAGAGCAGCCTGTTGAGCAACATCCTATTGAGCTTGGATGGTCTGCTGCATCTGAAGAATATGACGTTGCATCTAATGCAACTGAGCAGTGAGTTGCTCTTGATTGCCGTAGTCGCCCATTGTGGCGTTGTTCGGCCCTGGTTGTTGACAGTTTGTTCTTTCGAACCTTGCTATCTCCTGGTTGCTAAATGTAACTAACTCTCCTTGTGCGTTTCTCCGAGTATGACTACTGGTCATGCACCTGGAGCATTAGCTGCAACAAAAAGGATAAGGCAAGTTATAGGTCTTAGACTAAATATGTAACCGAAAAATAAAGGTAAAGAGCTGGTCTCCGTCGCAACGGCGCCGAAACTTGATACACTAAAATTGTGTCTTTACTACTGCAAGCTAACAGTGAAGATGTAGTATTTGAGATTCAATTCCAGAGGACCAGTTTACACTTTATTTCTATAGGATCAATATCAAGCTAAGACAATGTGGGAGTTTTAAGATTTGTGTATCGTGACAAGCAAGTAACAAGATTAATTAAAGATTTCAGATGATTAAAATGCTCGCCTAGGGTGGTTTGATCGGGTGTTAAGCAAGTGTGAGCCAAACAATGATTCAAATCCAATTAAGAGCAAGTCTAGAAATCAGATCACTCAAGTAGAACAGTCCATTGTCGTGGTACTGCTCCCTATGCTGATCGATCTTGATACCTAAACTCTCGTTTGGATCAAGACGCGACAGCAAGCAATAGAGATCAAGTCCGATATGTTCACAAAATACCCTAATATCTACTTTTGCTGATAAGGGATGCAATGCTCATTCATAACAGATCTAGTAATCTATTACACGGTTAATGAACATGTTAAACCTTGGATCTAACATAAAGCGGCCACTTTAATGCAAGCAATAAGAACAATAATGAATGAAAACAATCGATTTATAACTTATTCATGTTTAGCTCATGGATCAAACACCCTAACACCCTAGACTAAGCAAGTGGACTACTCAGCCATGAGCAGAGAAATCACAAAGACAATAGATGAAGAAAACATGTTGAATCAATAAATAAATAAGATAGGGTTCAAGAATCTTTTCAAGGCGAGAGAGATGAAGCCTTCTCCCTTTCAAGGTAGCAAATCTTCAAATACAAAAGTCTCCAATGGTTTTTTGTGTAAGAACTAGCATGAGAAAACCAGAAAAAGAAGTTATATGGAAGCCACAGGCGGCTGGGAGAGAAAATAAAGAGAGTAGGGCAAATCCCGAAATAGGTTGTAGTTTCTTTAAAAATCTCTGCCGTTGGAACATGCGCTCGGGGTTCCTCCGCTCGATCGGGAACAACCAATCGTACTGTTCTGCGTGAAAATCACCAAATTGCACTGTTTTCTGCGTCTTGGCTCCAAGTGGCCTATCTTCCCTCAAAGCCAACTCAAGACCTGTAATGACTCAAAAAGGACTAGGAAGACTCGATAAAGACTTGAAAACCAATTAGAAAACATATATACAATGATGTCAAAAATACCATATATCAGTAGGATCTGTGTGAGTACTACAGAACATTGGATAAGGCTGGTATTCGTACAGATTTTAAGAGAAATAGACTTGAAGAGATGTTTTATTCAGTAAACATGCCTGAACTACAACGAATTCAGTATGAAGTCTAGCTCTAATCTCTAAGTCTTGAAGTGTCGATCCCCTGTTCTAGAGTTTGGGCTCCCCTTATATAGTCGTCTATGAGTCGGTCTTGGTCAGCCAATAAGGTTGAACTCTTCCATATTCGGAAATATGGAAGGGTTCCCTTATCGGAATTTTTCCTTTTTCCATAGGAAGGGTGTGGTCTCTCGGACCGGACCCGAAGTGCTTCCTAGCGGGGACCCAGAGGCCGGTGTTCTGCCTGGGGTCTGGAAGAATTCAATAACCTGTGCAATAAAGTCAACTGGAGTTTCCCATTCTCAGCAGACTTCCCCTAGGCAGGACATCGCTCCGGTAATCCTGCTATCTCGGGTTTCTCTCAGGCCGGAGACGTACTCTGAACCCGGGGGAGGACCGGTTCCTTTGTCGTAGGTCGGTACTTGGCGCTGCCTTCTCGAACTGCTGATGTCTTGTTTGAAGATGATGAAGCTCAGAGCTTTTAGCGGTATCTTGGATATGATGGAGCCTGGAGTTCTGATGATTTCCGACTAGGAGGTCTGAGCATTTGAGCGTGATGCGTAGAGGCAGGTCCGGAGGCTGGTACGAGTTTTGTTGAAGGTTACGGGCACTCCGAAGGATACCTGGGTCGATTCCCTTTTTAAGGGGTACATATCCTTTTTATCTTTCTGCGAAATTTCCTTTTTTTGGGAGGATTTCCCTTTCTCCTGCGAGGACCAAGTTTCCTTTTTTAATGCTTGTCGTTTATGCCAAGGATTCTCTGAGATATTTGGAAACATCCTTGTTTCCCTTTTCCGGCTCTACGAGGAGGGGTAATCCGGACGTATGTAAGGGTTCCCGATATCTTCTAAACGGCCTCAATCCAGTTCCAACACTGATTTCCGGACGGGAAAGATGAATCCCAAACTGCTTGCGTTTCCGTCCTCACTTGTGGGTGGCCGTTCAGGGCCACGTCATCTTTTCACTGATCCTTTCTCATCTCCTATTCCTTCTTGGGGAGATGTTACAGAGGCTGATAGTGAAGCAATCCCGATGGTGCCCCTGAGACGGCATCGCTCTTGTTTCTTCGATGATGGTCCCCATTCTGAGATCCGAGAGGGAGATTTTGCTGATATGCGGAGGAAGTATGCGTTTCATCCTTCTGTGGGGATGAGGAGTCCGTCCGAGTTCGAACGTGCTCCAAATGGAGGACCGAGTGAGGTGGCTATCTATGAAGCGTATCTGGAGGCGAGCTTCCGGGGCGGTATCCCTTATAGGTGAAGTATCCTCTTTTTTTGGTTTCTGTCCTTCTCAACTTATTCCCCTAACCTGGAGGACTTTATTGGCTATCCAAGTACTCGGGGAACTTCATGGATTTTTCGTCGGGGTTATGAGATTCTATACTCCTACTACTTTGCCCCTCCAGTGAACAAAGCAGGGTTCTACCACCTCTGATCTCGTGATGGCACTCCTTTAGTTGAGGAACCTTCCAGGGGTATTAGGGGTAATTATCCCTTCGGGGATGGTTGGAACAACCGTTATGTATTCGTGAAGATCCAGGAGCCATTCGGCTATCCTACGTCATGGCGTACCGTTAGTATGCCCTTCTTTTTTATTCGAGCCTTGAGTTGGTCGCTCCTTTGGGACCTCGTTTTTATTGATGCTTGGATTTTCCCGTCTGGTTTCCTTTGCTGGAAAAGCAGTAGCGAAGCTTATAATGGGACTTCCCCGGCGATTTCGATGGGTGACTTTTCTGGTGAGCAAGGAGGCCTTGCGTCATAGCCGTATTTGGGGTAAGTCCTCCCCTTTTAGTTTTCACCTGATAGGACTTCTTCTTCTTATTTCTTGCGTTGCTTTCTTCCAGGGAACATGGTGAGGCTCTCGGTGTCAGCCATCTATGATGAGCACCAGAAGGCTAAAACATGGAAAAGGCATCCTTTTTATACCCCTCCGCCAAGATTGGCAAGGGCTGCCTCATCGGTTAATGGTTTATCTTCCAGCCCATCAACGGGTGCTGAAGACGTATCTAACCATGATCCACTGGTGGATGCTCACCGGAGGTTGATTAGCGAGGTGTTTTTTCTCCGAAGCCAGGTGCAGAATATGATGGCTCGCCGGGATCTGTTGGTTCACCAGGTGAGGGCATCGCCTAGATGGGAGCTCATGAAGGAATGGCTGGAGAAGAGGGTGGAGCACTGGGATCCTGAAGAAGAGTATCACTGACATCTGTTCCTGTCCGGGGGGATCGAGCAGCAGTCGGGAATTTTTTCCCGGGTCCCGAAATCTGTCGCGGGGTCGCGATTCTCGGAGGAGCCTTCTTTCTGAATGACTTTTCCTTTGTTTTTTTTTTGAAACTGTGGCTTTTGTTGAATCTCTTTGTTTGAATAATGGCTCTATGTAGCCCCCATTGATTTTTGGAATAATGGCTCTTCGTAGTTTTTCTTTTTATGCGGCATTTCCTGTTGAATTGCTTTGTATGCTCTGACGATAGTAACTCGAATCTTTAAAAGGAACCTCACCGCCTGTTTCTTGGTTGAGTTGAGTCTCGTAGGATGTGACCGATCCTTATCCTCTTCGTAGGTTAGGTAATAACACCCTGGGTGTTGATCGAACTTAGGTCTTGCCTTAGAAAATGCCATGGTGACTCGGAAGTTGTTTTCAGAACTCGTAGGTTATTTTTGGATATTGGAGTTGACCCATACTAGGAGATTACATAAGGACCAGAAGATTGTCCGGGAACCCGGAGGTTACAGCTAGGACTTGCAAGATAGGTGATAGGCCATGGATTTTACTCACTTTTAGCCATGGTTTATAAGTGTTTTAATATATGTTTACTACTATATAGAGTCTATTTAGAGTATTTATAGGTTCAGGGACAATTTGGAGGAAAGTGGTGATTTTGGTGTCTTTTGGAGCATTTTTGAGTGCAGAGCTGCACAGATGCGTCAGATGTTTAGGTATGGATGGAGACGCTTCCACCGTTAGATTGAGTCCATCGTTTGAGACAAGATATAACTTTGCGTTAGCTTTCCAATGCTACCGGTCTGAGGTCAATCAGCATCCTGTAGCTTATGCCCGTTGTACTGAAGAGTGGCCAGTCTGCCTCGCGAGAGGAAGCTGTCGAGGAGATGAAGGACTGTCGATCGATAAAACAGCATTGGTGTCGATCGACAGTGATGCCAGAACGTGGGCCAAGCATATTACAAGACCGATTGAAGCCCAGAAGCCACACAAAGTTACCAAAATACCCATAGACGACCAGAAACCCTATTTATGTAATTGGGTACATTGTTGACGGCTACAAGCTTTCTATTATCCTATTCAATTGTTTTCTCTTAGGTTTGGAGAGAAAATCAATTCTCCTTCAGAGATTGATTGGAACTCCATTGGTTTTATCATTGATTTCTTATCTATTATATTATTTAGACTATGATTTGTGTTATTGCTTCTATGTATGAGTAATCATCTTGCTAGGTTTAGGGATTTCATGAGCTTAATGTCAAATTGATAATATATTAGGATTGCTAGATTATCTATAGATCTCTACACCTGGGTGATTTGTAATACTAGGATCTGGAAGAGTTAGAATAGTACGACAGTGTGACTAATTGTTTGAACCTAGAATCATAGGATAGTTGAGAGGCACGAAAGTGCAATCAATTAACGGAATCTGAACTATGCTGGATTAGATACCTAAGTGCATACAAGAGTTGGTCTAGGAATCTAGTTGAACTTTCGATTAGGTTGTTAATGCTTGTCTGAGGAAGCATCGATCAACGCTCAGGCCATAGGATCGATCGACGCTCGCTCCAAGTCAATAAGCGACAGCTGAGACTGGACTTAGACATCTGATTAGCAATTCCATGCGAAAGCTGGATTGCTTACTTATTAAAATCAAGTTCTAGAATTGAATCTATAAACCATTAGCATCCTTGAATTGTAGTTCTGAATCTCTTGATTGATAAATCCCTAGGTCTAGCTATTTCTCCTAATTGTTTACAACCTCAATCAACCAATCGAACAACTACTTTGTTCACCTTGCTTTCATTCATTTACTGCTTTATAAACTGTTTGCCTAGCTTAATCTTGATTTCTATAGTCTATTGTGTGCCCTAGCTCTATATGGATTCGATCCCAAAGTACTACAATTGAACCTCTTATTTGAGTGATATCAATAGGCTCTGAACCTGGAGGTTTAATCTTTCTAGAATATGGATTCTAGGAGTCTGGAGATTTCTCTCGTAACCCGGAGGTTGCGTAAAGACCCGGAGGTCATCTGGGAACCCGGAGGTTTTCCTGGATCCTGAGATCACGTTTGGGACCCATAGGTTCCTTTTTAGATCCTAAGATCGTAACGGGAGCTCGGTGGCTATATGGGAACCCGAAGATTCTTCCTTAGATCCGGAGATCAGATTTGGAACCCGGAGGCTATATGAAAACCCGGAGGTTCTTGAAATTGTAATTGTATAGCACGTAGCGCTTTAATACATGTACTTTCACACGTTGTACTCTAGGGACCCCGATGCACCTTAGGGTGCACAGGGGCTTTAGATAGTTTTGACAGCATACTCAGGCTTACGCATACCCATTCATGCTTACGTCTCATACCCATTTTGTTTTTCAGTGGACGTGCCACTTTTTGATAAGGGTTGGCCACGATCGGAGGTCTCTGCAGACCTGTTCCAGCTCGTATGCCCCTTTAAATATAATGATTTCCCTACTACCCTTATAGTCGGACCTATTTTTTTTATAAGCTTTGTCCGGAGACGTTTACTATACATAGGAGTAGGAAATCATGATGCTTAAATAGTATATAGTAAGATAGTAGAAATCGTGGTCTGGAGACCGTATTAAAAATAATAGGCTTTGAGGTGCAGGGCGTTCCACCAGTTGGGTTGTATTTTACCTTTACTATCTTGTAGCATGTAGGCTACTGCTCCCCGCACCTCGATTACCTTATAGGGTCCTTCCCACCCGGGGGCTAGTTTCCTTGTCGCTTTCTCTACTCGTCGTAGAACCCAATCCCCTTGCTGGAAGGTCCTGGTTCTTACTTTCTTGTTGTAGGTCATGGTGATGTCTTGCTGGTAGGAGCAGTTTCTTAGTCGAGCGGCCTCTCTTATTTCGTCGAGTAGGTTGAGGCTCAGTGTCATCAGTTCATCATTCTCTTCTTGAGAGGGAGACCCTAAGACCGTTGTTCTTACGTGCATCTCCGTGGGTATTTTGGCCTCAGAGCCGTAGACTAGCGAGTAAGGAGTTACCTCCGTCGCTGTCTTGGGAGTGGTCCTGTAGGCCCAGAGGACTCTGTGCAGCTCTTCTGCCCATTTCCCGTGAGAACCCTCCAGTCGCTTTTTAAGCATGTTGACCACAGTCTTGTTCGTGGATTTGGCTTGTCCGTTAGGGTAATTTGAGTGATATCAAATTTGGCGCTGTTGCCGGGGAGCAAGGATTCACCAATAGACTTGATTAATAGGTTTAGTGTAGGTTTTATTTATTGTCATAGTTACTTACATAAAAAAATTTCTTGTCTTTCAGGTACATTCCTATCAGTACCAGAAGCAGCAAGGAGGAATTGTTTTTCTTCTCAGATCCAGGACGTTTGGAACGCTCGATTCGCAAAGAGAAACGGACATCATCGATCGATGCCACCTCTAATATGTCGATCGACACTTGTGCCAAAGAAACGATCGACAGTTCAACTCGAACATCGATCGATACCAATCCGCGAGCAGACATGGTCGTGACACTTGTGTTATAGAGGGATGAGAATTGAGACCTGCATGATCCTGGAGGTCATCTGTGTAATGCAGCAGTTCAGAAGATAGATGGACAAAGGACTGCAATCCTTGAGCCATCTGCTGCCACCGAGGATGCTAAAGTTCCTCTTCAGAGAACGCTAGCAGATTTTATCAGGCCTAGTCAGTTCTATACCAACAGGTCTGCGATCGGACCTCTAGAAATCCAGGGATTTCAAATACACCCCACACACTTCTCTCATGTGGGTCAGCACCCTTATCGTGGTCTTCCTGATGAAAATCCCTCCGATCATATTGAGACACTCGAAGACTCTGTGTCTGGCATCCAGGAGGATGAAGCAACCAAAGACTACATCATCTCCAAGCTGTTCAAATATTATCTCTTTGGGAATGCTAAAAAGTGGCTAAGATGCCTACCACCAGGATCTCTCACTACATGGAATGATGTCAGGACTGCGTTTATGACTGAATTTTTAGATGATGCAAGGGCTGAAGAGATGAGAGATAAAATTTGGACATTCTCTCAGGGACCTACAGAAGCTTTCAAAAGCTCTTGGGAAAGGTTTAGGAGATACCAAAGGGACTGTCCACATCATGGTTTTCCGAAGATTCAGCTGTTGAAGAAGTTCTGTAAGGGTATTGATGTGCGATATAATATGATTCTGGATGCTGCAAGCAAAGGAAACTTCGAGACAAGGTACCCAGAGGAAGCTAGGAGACTGATTGAGAACTTGATGTCTAGCAACAGTTCCAAAAATCTGGATATGCACAGGATAAAATCAGCTGCAATGGATAGTGACAAGATCGTTGAGGCTGAGATTGGTTATGTACATGAAGTCTCGTTGGTAGAACATGTTGTAGAGAAGGATGAGGATCATGGCTATATAGAAAAGATGGAATCTATGATAGAGAAGGTCCTGAAAATTCAGCAGAAGACGAGTGCATACTTAAATCTGAGGTTGGATGTTCTCTACAAAGAGATGAATGGAAAATTTGAAACATTAGATGCCCATATCATGATGCTAGATGCCTAGGTTTCTCAGACTGCAGAAGCTATGAAGAAGCAAGAAGGTCTGGTCAAGGGGAAAGCTGTGGAAAGTGAGAGGCACCAGGTTAATGCCATCTCAGATAATGACTTTGGGGAAGTGCTCGAGCAGAAGAAGCTGGAAGAAGATGCTTTCCTAGTCGAAAGCTCCATGTCTATAGGCAGCTCGTACTGGTGTCGAACGACACCAACAACTGAGCATCGGCTGACACTAACAACTGAGCATCGATCGACATCAACAACTGAGCAACGATCGACGTCATGAACAGAGCATCGATTGACACCACTTTTGGGATCTGAGAAAATTTTTCGAATTCAGAGCCACTCAGATTTTTCTGCTCGACCCCCGCGCCCTCCCACCCTAGCTCGAGTTACATTAGATGACGTCAATCGGAAACAACACGAAAAAATTAATTGACGACAACATGGAAGAGTCGATCGACAACAGCAGAAAAGCAGTGATATACCATCGATTTGACCCACTTTCATCCATGGTATATAAGTGTTTTACTATCTATATATTATATATTCTATCCTATTAGGTACGTTTTCTGGTTCAGGAGTATCTTGGAGTAAAGTGATGATTATGGAGCATTTAGGAGCTTAAAAGAGATTTCATCCGAGCTGACCATTAGAGGTCGATACGAATAAGAAGCAATCGTTCGATGCAAATCCAGTGTCGTCGATCGATACAGAAGAGAAGCCTCGACGATTGAAGATTATGATCGATCGATGTACATCCTGTACCATCGATAGATGTCGAGACGCGAGATGCCTGGCTTGGTTCCAGCCGACTTTAAACCCAAGGCTTCACCAAATTACAAGATTACCCCTGACGAGTTTTTAACCTAATTGTTATATACTTGCCTACGTGTTAGGAGGCAGGAGAGCTTTTTGGGAGCCACCATTGTATTCTTATTTTCAGCAGAGAGTTTTAGGAGATAAAATTATAGAGAGATTTGTGATTGGAACTCCATTGATTCATCTATTCTATACTATGCAGTTTTTATCTATATATTGTGTCATGAATTGTTTAGCTATGTCTAAGTAGTTCACTTGTTAGATTCAGGGTTCAAATAGGTTAGAGGGTTTAGCCCCAACTATAGATTTGATAAGTTGTGATATTCATTGATTGACTGTTCATTAATGCTTGTTTTAGGCTTGCTAACTAGAACATGAACCAAGGAATTAACATGAGTCAAGCATCCTTGATCATCCTGTCCTGATTCTAATCTGTCATGATAGGACTGCTAGAGAGATGCTAACCGCTAATCTTGGAGACTAGTGAGAAATATCAACCTGTGCCTAGTGCTTAACTAGAAGCATCGATCGATATTGTCTTCTGACAATCGATCGATATTTGCGAAAGGTGTATCGATCGATATCCATATAGGATCATCGATCGACACTTTCGTGTGATCAAAAGATGACAGTTGAGATCCAAGATCTAGTTAGTTAACCAGTGAAACATTGCCATCGCTGATCACTGTGATTAAGGAGTTGAGCTCTAATATATCATGCATGTAACTATTAGGCATCTATAGGATTATAATTTCCAACACCTGAATAGAAACCCTGCATCTAATATATTCCAATAAGTTACACCCCCAATCATCTTGTTAGTCGAGCAATAGACTTGCTCAATTAGGATTGCTATTTACTTTTAAACCCATAAAACAACAAACACCTAGAATGAATAACTTGACTAGATTTAATAGGTTCCTTGTGGATTCGATCCCTAAGTACTGCAACTGAACCTCTTATTTGAGAGAGTAATTCACTCCTTAGGGTAATTTGAATGGTATCAAGCAGCGATCAACAACCATCAATGCCATACCGAGTATGTTTACCAGATCTTGATGCACACCGCTTGAAGGAAACTCGAAATCCATCTCAGACCTCAGTTTGCTTGAAGACAATAGAGAAGATAAGTCAGCAATCTGTAGAAGCACCTGAGCAAGAGCAATCAACCCTAGCTGAAAACTCTTTCTTTGAGAGTGTCTATCGACGACATCTACCAGGTATCGATCGACGACATCTACCAGGTATCGATCGACACCAAATAGACGGATATGAACCTGCCATGGAAAGGAAGGCAACGAAAGAAGAAATTCAAGTTGAGAAGAGAGTGAAATCTAGGAAGCCCTATATTCCCAAACACCTCAGGCGAGAAGTTAACAAAGAGTAACTTGAAGGATTTCACAAGAGGGTGAAGAGAGATCCTAAGGATATGTCTTTCGAGGATGCATATCATAAGTATAGACTTGGTAATTTCTTCAGAGAAAGCAGAGAGACTGATAAGGACATTGAACTTCTATTCAACAAGGTCAACCATAAACCCAAGAGGACACTAAAGAAGGAACAAGATCCTGGAAAGTTCCTGATTCCATGCTCTATACATAGCCACCATTTACCAAACGCCCTATGCGATACTGGATCTGCAGTCAGCATCATGGCCATAGACACTTCTGAGCTATTAGGACTAAAGATAGAACCTTCTAAAGATAGTTTCACTTTCGTGGATAGCTTCCGAGTAAATTCATCAGGCATGATCAAGAATGTTAAGGTGGAGATAAGGGAATGCATTATCCCTGTGGACTTTCATTCTATCACTACAAGAAAACAGGGGGATTCTGATGGCCGAAATCGTTGGAAATTCGTCGGAATAGACCGATTCTGACGAATTTCCGACGAACCCGTCCGTCGGTATCGTTTCGTCGGAAAAAAAAAATTCGTTGGAATTTCGTCAGAACTTCCGACGACTTTCTGACCAATTCTGACGAATACCGAGAAACGTCATTCTGACGAACTTCCGACGATATTACGATGCGGATACACGAGACCAGAGTTCATCGAAAAAACTACGTACCGACGGAAAACGTTCGTCGGACAGTTCCGACGTAGAGTGTTCCTCGGTGTATTCCGACGAACTTTGGGCGTCGGAATTTACCGACGGACAACGGTCGTCGGAATATACCGACGAACCTCGTTCGTCGGTATATTCCGACGGAAATGTGGTTTGTCTGTAAATTCCGACGGATATATGTCCGTCGGTATATTCCGACGACCATTGTCCGTCGGTATATTCTGACGACCATTGTCCGTCGGTATATACCCATTTTTTTTTACAAATTAATTTTGCATTATAATATATTTTTTGATATTAATAAATTTAAAAAATCAGAATTTTAAAACTAATAATATTATAAAATTTAAATTCATAAAAACCGAAATAGGAAAAAAAACATTCATAAAGTTTAAAATTCATACAAACCGAAATCGAAAAAAAAAACATTCCGAAAGTTTTAAAAAGCCGAAATAAACTAAGATGAACTCGAAGACATCAAACGATCTAGCTTTTGCATAATCTCGGTGTTGAACTTCTTCTGGGATGCCAACTCAGCAAGGATAGTGGCATTCTCCGAACGGATAGTGGCATTCTCCGAAAGGATAGTGGTGTTCTGCTCCTCCAATGCCCCAATCCGTTCATCTTTGTCATGTAGCTCCTCGAGAATCATGGGATCGGCATACGGAGCTTGCGAAGAAGATGCCGGATACGAAGAAGCACGACGGGCCAACCCAACTAAACGGCCT
>NW_013617531.1:3741-9028 GCF_000695525.1 Brassica oleracea var. oleracea | reverse complement strand
AATTCCGACGACTTAATTTTTTTGGATTTGGTCGGAAATTTGTCAGTATTCAGTCACAAATGTCCGACGACCTTGGTGTCCGTCGGAACCTCCGTCGGAATTCGGTGTGTTTTCTTGTAGTGTATGGATATCAAATCAGGCAAGAGATCTCCACTCCTATTTGGAAGAGCCTTCATGGCTACAGTAGGGGCAGTTTGAGATCTTAAGAGGAATAAGATGTGTCTGACTAATGTTGATGAAACCATCTTCTATGATCCTATGGAAAAGAAGAAAAGTGAGGAGATTATTTCATGCATAGAGATGTTTGAAGATCCAAGACCTACAGCTGATTCAAATCGCAAGCCTGCAATAAAAGAATCAGCATCGGTCGACATTAGAATTGCAACATCGGTCGACTTCCAGTCCTCAGAATCGATCGACAATCAGCCTTCATCATCGGACGACTTTCAGTCTTCAGAATCGATCGACGCGAAACCATTAGCATCGGTCGACTCCGTCCGAATTTCAGAACAGCCCGAGACTGAAAAGTCTAAGTCTTGGGGAAGGACCACAAATAGAAAGAAGAAAAAGAAAAGGAATGTAGCTGTCGATTTCCTGTCACTAGTCCCTTTGCAATTTCTAGAGGCAAGTCTTGCGTATAGAGTGCGCTGCAGAGGAGGTTTTGAATCATTTACCAAGGTCAGAGTGCTATGTGATCCAGAGCTGAGAGACAAAGGGGAAGCTTCTGCAAGAGCTTTTATCAACTGCATCATCAAGATGAGAAAGAGAGACATTGAGACTTGTTCTGGAGCAAGTTCACATCCTCATCCAGACTAAATCAGATATCCAAAGGTCAAGCCAATGACTAAAATTAAGGGCTGAGTGGGAGGCAACCCACTATTAGGTAATTTCATCTAGTTTATGTTAGATTGTTACTGATTTTTTTATTTATTTTTATGCAGGTCAAAAAAAAAAAGGATCCGAGTAGACGTTTCCTTAGCACATCGACCGATAAGACCAGCTCGATATCGATCAACATCACTTCAGATCCAACGATCGATTGTCTCTTCATTGCGTCGAATGATTGCTCTAGCCATCGACTGATTAGACCATGTCGACATCAATCGACAACACTTCATCAACAACGATCGATTGTCACTTCATTTTGTCGATCGACACTGACATCAGCGAGCTTATCGTTCTTACTTATTAAATTATGTACTTATGATTATTTCTCACCATAACTCCGACTAGATATACACTGGGGACATTGTAATTTAAGTCTGGGGGGATGTTTACTGATATTAGTGTATTCATGAGTCTTATTAAAATGTTTCCAAAAGATTTTTATTGAGTCAAGAAGGGGAAATGAAATTATTAGATTTTTGCTTGTTATCTAACCACTCTTTAGCACCATTCCAGACTTACTAATTGCAGATAGTACTAAAGATACTATAGTGAATCAACCTGTCAACTATTCACATGTGCTGAGATTGTTTAAAGGAACCAAAGCTGACCTCCAACACTAAACTTGACACAACTGCTTGTCTTGGGGCTTGGTATATGTGGGATCGGATTCTTCAAACAAGTCTGGAAGGTAAAGCCTTGTGTAGATTTATCACATTTTCTCTCTCTATTTCGACCCTAGATTTATAAGTAGAGATATTAATTTCAAAAAAAAAAAACAAAAAAACAAAAAAGACAAAAAAACAAAAAAAAAAATATATATATATTAATATATATATATAATATGATTTATTTAGGTGGAATCCGAACATGACTTGGCGGCTACAACCATTAAGGCTTGCTTCATAAGGATTCCAACAAAAAGAATTCGAACAGGACTTGGCGGCGGCAATCATCAAGGTTTGATTCACATGAAATCTTGGATATAGGTCAAAAAGAAGTGAACATGACTTGGTGGCAACCACTATTAAGGCCTGATTCATGGAAGCCTGTCCAATCTTGGTCAATAATCCTGCAATGGAAGCATAATTTGACTAAAGAGAGAAATTAGTAGAGAGAAAAGATAGGAACTAACTTTTACCTGCAGATCCAAATACTTGTTTGAAAATCATTGCATCCTGTGATCGATACTAAGTTGTTGGCTAGTTGAATTTGGTAGTGGGGAATGTAAGAAAGGATTTGCTAAGTTGTTAGCTAGTTGAATTTGGTTGTTAAGCTAGGATATGGTATAATGTGCTTTTGTGATTAGGACTTCTTAGATATGGATTGCAATATTGCAGAGGTGATAATTCTAAGTTTTAAATCATGTGAGTCCCTGTTGTTTTCAAACCTCATTCAAAGAGACTGCTTGTATGTTTTGCTTGATGAAACAGCATTGGTGTCGATCGACAGTGATGCCAGAATGTGGGTCAAGCATAATTCAAGACGGATTGAAGCCACACAAAGTTACCAAAATACCCATGGACGACCAGAAACACAATTTATGTATCTCTAAGCCATTGTTGACGGCTACAAGCTTTCTATTATCCTACTCTATTTTTTTCTCTTAGGTTTGGAGAGAAGATCAATTATCCTTCAGAGATTGATTGGAACTCCATTGGTTTTATCATTGATTTCTTATCTATTATATTATTCATACTATGATTTGTGCTATTGCTTCTATGTCTGAGTAATCATCTTGTTAGGTTTAAGGATTTCATGAGCTTAATGTCAAACTGATAATAAATTAGGATTTCTAGATTATCTATAGATCATCTCTACACCAGGGTGATTTGTAATACTAGGATCTGGAATAGTTAGAATAGCACGACAGTGTGACTAATTGTTTGAACCTAGAATCATAAGATAGTTGAGAGGCACGAAAGTGCAATCAATTAACGGAATCCAAACTCTGCTGGATTAGATACCTTGGCGCATACGAGAGTTGGTCTAGGAACCTAGTTGAACTTAATCGATTACGTCGTTAATGCTTGTCTGAGGAAGCATCAATCGACGCTCAGGCCAGAGCATCGATCGACGCTCACTCCAAGTTAATAAGCGACAACTGAGACTGGACTTAGACATCTGATTAGCAATTGCATGCGAAAGCTGGATTGCTTACTTATTAAAATCGAGTTCTAGAATTGAATCTATAAACCATTAGCATCCTTGAATTGTAGTTTTGAATCTCTTGATTAATAAATCCCTCGGTCTAGCTATTTCTCCTAATTGTTTACAACCTCAATCAACCAATCGAACAACTACTTTGTTCACCTTGCTTTCATTCATTTACTGCTTTATAAACTGTTTGCCTAGCTTAATCTTGATTTATATAGTCTATTGTGTGCCTTAGCTCTCTGTGGATTCAATCCCTAAGTACTACAATTGAACCTCTTATTTGAGTGATATCAATAGGCTCTGAACCCGGAGGTTTAATCTTTCTAGAATATGGATTCTAGAAGTCTGGAACTTGATCTCGTAACCCAGAGGTTGCGTAAAGACCCGAAGGTCATCTGGGAACCCGAAGGTTTTCCTGGATACTGAGATCACGTTTGGGACCCATAGGTTCCCCTGTAGATCCTAAGATCGTAACTGGAGCTCGGTGGCTATATGGGAACCTGAAGATTCTTCCTTAGATCCTGAGATCAGATTTGGAACCCGGAGGCTATATGAAAACCCGAAGGTTCTTGAAATCGTAATTGTATAGCACGTATCGTTTTAATACATGTACTTTCACATGTTGTACTCAAGGGACCCCGATGCACCTTAGGCTGCACAGGGGCTTTAGGTAGTTTTGACAGCATACTCAGGCTTGCGCATACCCATTCATGCTCTATGTCTGATACCCATTTTGTTTTTCAGTGGGCGTGCCGCTTTTTGATAAGGGTTGGCCAGGATCGGAGGTCTCTGGAGACCTGATCCAGCTCGTATGCCCCTTTAAGTATAATGATTTTCCTACTACCCTTATAGTCAGAACTATTTTTATTATAAGTTTTGTCCGGAGACGTTTATCATACATAGGAGTAGGAAATCATGATGCTTAAATAGTATATAGTAAGATAGTAGAAATCGTGGTCTGGAGACCGTATTAAAAATAATAGGCTTTGAGGTGCAGGGCGTTCCACCAGTTGGGTTGTATTTTACCTTTACTATCTTGTAGCATGTAGGCTACTGCTCCCCGCACCTCGATTACCTTATAGGTTCCTTCCCACCCGGGGGCTAGTTTCCTTGTCGCTTTCTCTACTCGTCGTAGAACCCAATCCCCTTGCTGGAAGGTCCTGGTTCTTACTTTCTTGTTGTAGGTCCTGGCGATGTCTTGCTGGTAGGACCAGTTTCTAAGTCGAGCGGCCTCTCTCTTTTCGTCGAGTAGGTCGAGGCTCAGTGTCATCAGTTCATCATTCTCTTCTTAAGAGGGAGGTCCTGAGACTGTTGTTCTTACGTGCATCTCTGTGGGTATTATGGCCTCAGAGCCGTAGACTAGCGAGTAAGGAGTTTCATGCGTCGCTGTCTTGGGAGTGGTCTGGTAGGCCCAGAGGACTCCGTGCAGCTCTTCTCCCATTTCCCGTGAGAACCCTCCAGTCGCTTTTTAAGCATGTTGACCACAGTCTTTTTCGTGGATTTGGCTTGTCCGTTAGACTGGGGGTGTCGGGGTATGGCGAAGGTAAGCTTTATGCCCCAGTCCCTGCAGAACTCCTTGAAGTTGTGGCTTGGGAACTGGGGTCCGTTGTCGGTGACGATCTCTTGGGGGACCCTGAAGCGAGTGATTACATTCGTCTATATGAATTTGCGGATCTAGAGGTCTGTTATCCGGCTGAGTGCTTCCGCTTTGACCCATTTTGAGAATTAGTCAGTAACTACCAGAAGGAAGACCTTCTGCCCCGGCGCCATAGGAAATTTCCCTAATATATCCATGCGCCACTTTCGGAAGGGCCACAATGAGCTTATGGATTTGAGGTTTTCTGGAGGGAGTTTTGAAACCGGAGCGTGCCTCTGACACTGATCGCAGTGTCTAGCTTGTTTGTCGGCGTCTGCGGCCATCGTGGGCAAATACCGGAAATCGATAGTGCGAATTTCGGTTCCCACAGTTTGGCGCTAAAAGGAGGTGGGGGGTACGGATCAATCTAACCCGGAAAAACCACTCAACGATCAGGAACGATATGCAAGACTCAACGTGCGCAAACGTCATCTTGTTCAAGGGGGGAGCAACGGTCGATCGAGCCAAACCTCAAAACGATCTCCTTGTTATCGAACTGACGATCCGAGATATCGACGTCGCTAGGGTGCTAATCGTCACCGGAAGTTCGGCCGATATCATCTTCAATGATACTCTCGAGAAAATGGGGATCGATCAATTCAAAATCGA
>NW_013617531.1:0-973 GCF_000695525.1 Brassica oleracea var. oleracea | reverse complement strand
ATGGATACTACTGGCCAACGATGATCGGAGATTGCGAGAAGTTCGCACGAAAATGCGAAAAATGCCAAAGGCATGCTCCAACCATCCGACAAGCAGCCGAAGTTCTCTCCTCCATCACATCGCCCTATCCTTTTATGCTCTGGGCCATGGACATCGTCGGTCCCCTTCATAATTCAAAGTAAAAGCGTTTCCTTTTAGTCCTCACCGATTTCTTTTCAAAATGAGTAGAGGCAGAGTTGTACGCAAGTATAAAAGATGTCCAAGTCGAAAGTTTCGTATGGAAAAACATCATCTGTAGGCATGGAGTTCCTTACGAAATCGTAACCGATAACGGATCTCAGTTTATCTCCACCCGGTTTGAGGCGTTCTTCGAAAAATGGAAGATACAGCTTAACAAATCAACGCCCATATATCCGCAGTGTAACGGACAAGCTGAAACGATTAATAAAACCATTTTCGACGGACTGAAGAAACGTTTAGAGGCCAAAAAAGGCAGGTGTGCCGACGAACTCGAGGGAGTCATCTGGTCCCACCGTACCACCCCGAGGGGAGCAACAGGAGAAACCCCTTTCGCTCTGGTGTACGGAACGGAATGCATGATTCCCGCAGAAGTAGAATTCCCCGATGTTCGAAGAAGATTACTTCCCGGACGAGAGGAGCTCAACAACGCAATGCTCCTCGACGATCTCGATCTCATTAACGAGCGCCGAGATCGACTGCTCATCCGAATCCAAAATTACCAACACGCAGCCGCAAAGTACTACAATTCCAACGTACGGGATCGCAGATTTAATATGGGAGATCTAGTCCTTCGCAAAGTCTTCCAAAACACCGCTGAACGAAATGCGGGAAAACTCGGAGCAAATTGGGAAGGACCCTAAAAAATCGAAAAAGTCGTCCGACCGGGCTCCTACGAAATAACCAATATGCAAGGCATAAAAATTCCAAGGACCTGGAACGCGATGCATCTCAA
>NW_013617530.1:45825-48267 GCF_000695525.1 Brassica oleracea var. oleracea | reverse complement strand
TGTCCTTAGGTTGCTTCTTAATCGTAAGAAAACATAGATCTGAAAAACCGTAGATCTGAAAAATTAATATATGTAGATTCTTGTTTCATATTTACACTCGACAAAAATATAGAGAAAATAGTCAAATAAATACTGAACTTACAACCTTTAACACAACACTTCATTAATCCAAAAAACATATAAACTTTTGTTGATCAATGGCCAAATTAGGTATAAATTTAGTCAACAATAATTTTCACTTGACCAATGTTTATTTTTTAATGTAATCAAATTAAAACGACATTGTTTTGCTAAAATAAATAAAAAACTAAAAAAATCACCATAAAAATACTAAAGTTACACAATTTCGCTAAAAAGCATGAAAATTTCATTGATCCAAAAATATAAAACGTGTTTTGTTAAAGAAAAATTATATATAAACCAAGACTTCAAAATCCGAACCGAAATTCATGTTTTTAGCCAAAATATGTAAGTTAAATATTTTTAAGATGAATTTTGTTAGTATTTTTTATTTTTAGCAAAACTGTGTCGTTTTAAAATCCGTTTAAAACTAAATGTCGGTGTCTGGATATTCCTTCATCGATGTCTCAATTCCATAACGTGTTCCATGTATTTATGCTACGGAAGTGATCGAGATAATGTGGTTTTAGAACCACCATCCAACTTACGAGAAAATTTCAGTGTAGAGGGAATAGCTCTCTAGGTCACTAGCAAGAAAGTTAAGCCAGATGGCAAAAATAAAGTCAAAATAATCCAAGTTGCATGTGACTGCGATGGGGAATACGAAACAACTTGGGAACATGAAATGGGAAATTGATTATTTCATACCTTGACACATGCCAACGGTTCCGATTAGTACATACATTAATGACATTTGTTAAATCATATCTCAAATTTAATAGGATTTTGTTGTGAAATTAGAGAATATAATCTATGTTTCTGTATTATTCATAAACATAAGGAGCCCTTTATATATAGGGAATTACACCGTCATAGAATAATGGAAAAACTAAAGAAAGAAAATACAAATATGGAAAGAGTACAAATCATAATCTAATAAGAAAAATCCAAGATGCCGATTCTCTCTCTCTCTCTCCTCACGGTTGTCTCTCTCTCTCTCTAGCATTGGGCCAGTTATGAACCAGACCAGCTATGGACATCCACAATATGATTTATAACACTTCCCCTTGGATGCCATAACCATACAGGGATTGTTATATGCTTTAGATGTTGCCTCATTAAAACCTCACCAGGAAAACCCAGTGGGACAAAACCATGGTGAAGGAAAAAGAGTACAACACGTATTACTCCCCCTGTTCTAAATAACTCGTGGCTGGCCTCATGAACAGCCAAGATCTCCGAATGGTTTAAAGATGTGGCCGCGATCGTCTGCTTCATGGAACGCCATGATATGGCCGTTCCACCATGTGTGAAAACATAGCCTGTCTGTGATCAAGCATTGTGTGGATCCGAAAGATAATCTGCATCAGGAAAATCAACTAAACTTTCTTTGTTTTGGTTAGTATAAAATAAACCCAAGTCTTTCGTTCCTTGCAGGTAACGGAGAACATGTTTAATCCCATTTCAGTGCCTTTGGGTTGGACAAGAGCTTAATCTAGATAATAGATTCACGGCAAAACATATATCTGGTCGTGTGACTAGCCAGATACATCAAAGCTCCTATGGCACTGAGATATGGCACTTCGGGACCAAGGACATCTTTATCGTCCTAGGATCAGTGTCCAGGCCGAGGGACCTCACGACCATGGGGCTCGACAATGTTGAATCTTTTGAGTACTTTTCTGTATATGTCATTTGATGCATAAGGATTCCATCTCTTATGTACTCAAGCTGTAATCCCAAACAAAACTTTGGTTTTTTTCAAGATCTTTCATCTCGAATTTTTTCTTAAGATATTCAACTGTTTGAGAAATCTCTCCAGAGGTTCCTAGGATATTTAAATCATCAACATAGACTGCTATAATCACAAAGCCCTGGCCGAATTTCTTTATAAAGATACAAGGGCTGATCGGATCATTCTTGTATCCTTCTCTCTCTAGGTACTCACTTAACCTATTGTACCACATTTGGCCTGATTGTTTCAATCCATAAAGTGACTTATTCAACTTTATATTGTGTTGTTCTCGAGTACTCGATTTGTTTTTCAACTCTATACCCTCTGGTACTTTCATATAAATCTCATTATCCAGTGTCCCATATAAGTATGCAGTTACAACATCCATTAACCGCAAGTCTAATTTCTCTCTTATAGCCAGACTTATCAGGAATCTAAAAGTAGTAGCATCCACCACAGGGGAGTATGTCTCCTCATAATCGATTCCTGGTCTCTGTGAGAATCCTTGTGCAACAAGCCGTGCTTTATATCTCACGACCTTGCCGTGTTCATTTCTTTTCTTCACAAAGACCCTCTTATAGCCGACT
>NW_013617530.1:44161-45681 GCF_000695525.1 Brassica oleracea var. oleracea | reverse complement strand
AATGTCGACATTCTTTCTGTTCCATTGTATCCCAGACAAGACATAGTTTATTGAGATCTCATTATTATCAGGACTTTCAGTACCATGAAGCTTGGCATCCCAAGCCCCATTGTTTGGCACATCAGGACCGTCGTCCATGTCTAAGGACTTATGGTCGGACGCGGCCACATCTCGGGTAGGATCGGCCGTGACCATGTCTAGGGTTCCAACCTTGGATTCAACACCTTTTTTCCGAGGGTTCTTATCATTGGAGCCTATTGGTCTACCACGTTTCAAACGTTGTCTAAACTCTGTAGCAACTTGATTGTGTCCCTCTTGAACATCAATTCTTATTGGTGCATTAGCAGCTGGTATATATGACTTAGTCACTCTTTTCGGGTCAGCAAAGGAATCTGGCAATTGATCAGCTAGCTTTTGTAAATGTATTATCTTTTGGATTTCTAAATCACATTCTTGAGTCCGAGGATCTTGCGAAGATAAGGATGTTTGATTCCATGAAAGTTCTTCTACCAGCTTATTATTATCCCCCCCCTAATGTTGGATGTTCAGATTCATCGAAATGAAAATCCGCGTATCTGGCCTTAAATAAATCACCCGTAGTTGGCTCAAGATACTTTAAAATCGTGGGAGAATCAAATCCAACATTTATCCCCATCCTCCTTTGAGGTCCCATCTTTGTTCTCTGTGGTGGAGAAATTGGAACATAAATGGCACAGCCAAATGTCTTAAGATGGGATATGTTTGGCTCATGACCTGTAAGAAATTGTAATGGGAAATATTTATGTTCACTAGATGGCCTGATACGAATCAGTTCGGCCGCGTGCAAAACCGAGTGCCCCCAAGCTGTGGCCGGAAGCTTATACCTCATAAACAATGGTCTAGCTATTAGCTGAATTCGTTTTATGAATGATTCGGCCAAGCCGTTCTGTGTATGTACATGTGCTACGAAGTGTTCCGCACTTACCCCCATGGACATACAGTAATCATTAAACGCTTGGGACGTGAACTCACCAGCATTGGTCTCTATCATTCCGACCTTAGCATAGTAAAAGGCCAGTAGAGAGCGCATGTATAGACTCTAGGACTTTCTTATAGCCTTGGCCGATCTCTATGATCTGAAGGAACTCTTTGTTTCCTTCGCCCTTAGTCTCAATATGAAAGCCATTCATTCGAATGAGCTCAATAGGCTTCTCTTAGAGCTGGGTGAATACAATGCATCAGATATCTCTAGATGCGTACCCTTAGGCAACATGATATTAGCCTGGCTGTAGCCCTCTATGAGACTTTAGAGACTTTTATATCAAAAACTTTCATTCATTAATAAAATAAGTTCAAAGCAATCAAAACATAGAAAACATAAAGCAAAGAACACGAAAACATAGATGTCGAATTCAACTTCATTCTTTTAAACAATCTGAAGTTTCATAATCCATAAGATCGTGTCGTTCATGATTGAAATCATCTTCACCATCTTGATATGTCATGTGGGCTTCAGGATTCTTCCCTTTCAAACTCTCTTG
>NW_013617530.1:33418-43062 GCF_000695525.1 Brassica oleracea var. oleracea | reverse complement strand
GAATTAGGGTTTATAAAATCGAATGTGTTTTAGTATTAGGGTTTTAAATAAAATCGATTTCATGCATTCATGCAATAAGCATGTATGCGGCTAGGATCATGGATATTAGGGTTTCGATTTTGATCTTAGATCATTGGGGTTTTGAGATTCAAAACCATTAAGGTTTCGATTTTAATTGATCAAACAATCAATCTCGATTAGGGTTTGGGGTATCGAACTTATGATTATGAGCTTCGATTTACTCATTGGGGTTTTGATCTATTACCCTATGGTTTTGATTTCAACATTAGATCATACTATTAGGGTTTGTAGTTTTATGGTTTCAATTCTTATCAAACAATCAAATTCGATTATGGGTTCTGTTTAAGGTTTCGAGTTACCTTAACCTCAAGTAGGGTTGAATGGACCACCAAAGAGATGAACCTCGAACTGGAACTGATCGGAACGCGAGCTGGAACTGATCGGAACGCGAGCTGATGTTGTCGCGAGCTGTCTGATTGCTGAGATCGGGAACGCGAGCTGTCCAACGTGCTGATAGGGTCGCGAGCTGTCCGCGAGCTGTCTGAGATCGTCTTGTTTGCGAGCTGAGGTTGAACAAGCCGGGATCTTTTGAGCTAGGATCAGGAACGCCTTCTGAAGCTGATCGGGAATAGATTGCAAACAAAGATCGGGATGTAAGGTTTTGCGATCGGGATTAGGATGGTTCGCCGGTAAGGATGTTCGCCGATTAGGGTTAGGGTTTTAGGCGGTTTGTTCTAGCTTAGGGATTTAGATTCTATCGTGCTGATAACGTGTTGTAAAACTAGAGAATAGAATCTATGTTTGTGTATTATTCATAAACATAAGGAGTCCTTTATATATAGGGAATTACACCGTCATAGAATAATGGAAAGACTAAAGAAAAGAAATACAAATATGGAAAGAGTACAAATCATAATCTAATAAGGAAAAGACAAGATACCGGTTCTCTCTCTCTCTCTCTCCTTACGGTCGACTCTCTCTCTCTCTAGCATTGGACCGGTTATGAACCGAGCCGGTTATGGACATCCACAATACGATTGATAACAGTTTTTAATACTTGAACTCTCATAACTAGACTAATTCATACTTTGACTACTTATCTGTTTGTCAAACATTTAAAAAGCTGACATGTCTAATACTAATGATTTACGTGGTAATGCTAAATGTGACAGAAAATCTAGTCAGCTAATTAAAAATAAAAAGAAAGCTCGGCCAAACAATGTCGTTTTCTCAATTTTTTTGTGTGATGTTTCTTCGTATCTATCTCTTTGTTTAGTTCCACCGAGTTATACACTCCAGTTAATTTAACAAGCTCGTCGTAGGTCTTGGTTCTGTCGATAAGCATAATTGACTTGATGGGTTTCGGTCTTAATATATTTTCTTTAATGTTTGTCTAAGGGATACGGGACAACTGCTTTCACTAAGCGAATCTATTACCTATGCCTCTTTTATTGATGGAGGGTACGAACAAGATATCAACTCGATCTAGGGTTTTCAATTGAAAACTCTAGAGACCTGCTTCTTGAAGAAGATGAATTTAATCGAATCTCTCTCAAGACTTCTCGAACTAGATGAATTGAATCAAATCTCTATCAAGTTATAAAGCTCAAAGCTAGTTTATTAATTATTGAAAGCGTATCTTACAAAGCTAGAAGAGAACTCCTTATATAGGACTCTCTAAACTGTCATAACACTTAAAAACCTAATCGTAAAAGGAAACATAAAGCCAATGGAAAACATGACATAACGAAATAGGAAAGTTGCCGTTTGAACGTCTAAAATGCTGCTGCATCAGGTCCCCCGGGGTGAAGAGGATTCGACCGCGAATCGTTGGGCTGATCTGGTGGCAGGTAACGGGATTGATATTTAACATTAAAAACGTCTGAAGTTGTGACATCTGGTGGGAGGCGGAGGCGGTAAGCGTTATCGTTGATGCGCTCCAACACTTCCAATGGTCCTATCTTCTTGGCCTTCAATTTGTTATACGCGTGAGCAGGCATGCGGTCACGAGTCAACACTGCCCAAACCAAGTTGCCTACATCAAATACAAGGCGCCGGCGATGTGAATCAGCAGCGGCTTTATACTTGGTAACTGCAGCTTCCAGATTTGTTTTAGTGTGGACATGAGTCTCAAGAATTTGCTCCACGAATTCTTCGGCACCACCATGCAGACAAACGCGATCAGGCAGTGTGGCCAGGTCTGGCGGGGCGCGGGGAACCATACCATAAATGATTTGAAAAAGGCTGAACTTCGAGCTTCGATTAACAGCATGATTATGTACGAATTCCGCTTGAGGTAGTTTAGAATCCCACATCTTAATAGAAGTTCCTACCAAGCTACGCAATAGGTTACCAAGTGAACGATTAGTAACTTTGGTTTGACCGTCGGTTTGAGGATGGTAAGTGGAACTCATATCAAGGCTTGTATCGAGTAGTTTCCACAACGATCTCCAAAAGTGACCCAAAAACCTGGAGTCTCTATCCGAGACTATAGACAAAGGTTGCCCGTGAAGACGATAGATCTCGCGAAAAAACAGGGTGGAAACTTGAACCGCATCAGTCGTACGTTTGCAAGGAATAAAGTGAACCATTTTTGAAAATCTGTCGACGGCCACAAAAATGGAATCATATCCCCGTTGAGTTCACGGTAAACCCACCACAAAGTCCATACATATATCCGTCCATGGTTAAGTTGGGATAGGTAATGGAAGGTACAAACCGGCGTTGGATGCTTGACCTTTATCTGTTTGACAAGTAACGCATCGTTCCACAAATTTCTCAACGTCACGGCGAAGTGCAGGCCAAAAATAAGAAGTTGAAACGAGATGCAAGGTGCGATCTCGACCAATGTGGCCTTCCTTCTGTAGCTCAGAAATAAGTTGCAGATAAGAAGTTGAAACGAGATGCAAGGTGCGATCTCGACCAATGTGGCCTCCTTGTGTAGCTCAGAAATAAGTTGCAGACGAAGACTGCAATCCGGAATACAAAGTTTATTGTCACGAAACAAGAAACCATCATGTATCGGATATGGTGGAGCAGGGCCTGTCGTCGCAGCCGTCCATATCGGCCCAAAAAATAGATCCGTCGGGTAGAGGTCAAGGAAGGAGCTGAACCCCAGAACAGAGACGTGGAGACGGACAGCAGAGAACGCCGGCGACTAAGGGCATCGGCGACGCGATTGCTTGGACCGGAAGAGTGACGGATAACAAAAGAAAATTGTTGTAAGTATGCTATCCACGAGGCGTGGTGCGAAGAAACCTTATCATGCATGCTGAGGTGTTTTAGAGCGTCATGATCGGTATACAAAACGAATTCCTTGTGGAACAAGTAATGTCTCCAATGCTTGATAGCTTGAACTATAGCATAGAATTCGATATCGTATGTACTGTATCGAAAAAGGGCGCCTGAGATTTTCTCGCTGAAAAACTCAATCGGTCGATTCTTCTGACTTAAGACGGCACCGATACCCGTCTTGGAAGCATCACAATGAAGTTCGAACATGGCGGAGAAGTCTGGAAGGGCGAGAATGGGAGCCGTACTAAGCTTCTCCTTGACGATGTTGAAGGCTGTTGCGGCTTCTGGCGTCCACAAGAAAGCGCCTTTGCGCATGCAGTTTGTCATAGGATCCATAGTAGCACTGAATTGCGGGACAAAACGGCGATAGAAGGATGCTAAACCATGAAAACTACGTTCTTCCAAAAGCGTACTAGGTTCTGGCCATGATCGAATGGCTGAGACTTTGCTCGGGTCGACAGCAAGACCTTCCGCTGAGACGATGTAGCCGAGGAAGTGTACCTCCGACGAACCAAACGAACACTTTTTTGAAGTTGCGAAAAGTCTATCACGCCTGAGCACTGAGAGGACTTCCCGAAGGTGTAGCATATGGTCAGCGAGTGTAAGGCTGAAGATGAGGATGTCGTCAAAATAAACCACAACAAACTTTCCAATAAACGGTAGGAGAGCCTGATTCATGACTCTCATGAAAGTTCTAGGGGCATTGGATAACCCGAAAGGCATTACCATCCACTCAAATAGACCCTCTCATGTTTTGAAAGCAGTTTTCCATTCATCTCATGGATGAATGCGAATCTGATGGTACCCGCTTTTTAAATCCAATTTGGAGAAGATTCGTCCCGTTCCCATCTGATCCAGAGGATCGTCCAGGCGTGGTATAGGAAAGCGATAACGTACAGTGATTTTGTTTACTGCTCGGTTATCGACACACATGCGCCAGGAGCCGTCTTTCTTCGGAATTAAAAGTGCCAAAACGGCGCAAGGACTCATACTCTCACGTAAAAAACCTTTGGTAACTTATTCCTCCACTTGGCGTCGTAGTTCTTCATGTTCTGTGGGGCTCATACAATAATGGGCGCGGTTAGGTAAGCTTGCGTCTGGGACGAAATCTATCTGATGTTGTATATCTCGCATATGTTGTAATCCTGGAGGCAAGTACGGTGGAAAGACATCGGCGAATTCTTGAAGAAGTGCTGTGAATTCCGGTTGTGTTTCAGGTGGCATTAGTGACGGTGATGGAGTCATGGTGAGAATAAAGATGATGTCTTCGTTTCTCATTGCTGCCTCGAAGGGTTTCTTATGTAATAATAAGAGGGATGAAGCCGGAGAAGGCCGAGGAGCCGGCGATGGGAAAGGTGGTGGAGATGGCTTAAGAGTGAAGCTCCGGTTGTTGTGTTTGAAGGTATTGGTATTAAGGAACCCATCATGTAGAACACGACGATCAAATTACCATGGCCGTCCAAGAAACAAGTGGCACGCATCCATTGGGACAATATCACAATATATTTCATCATGATATGTGTTACCTATCGAGAAGGCGACCAAGGTGCGGCGTGTCACGAGTAAGTCGTGAGTATGCTATAACCACGCGAGTTTATAAGGAGTCGGATGCAGCTCGTCTTTGAGAGATAACTTTTTAACGGCATCTGCAGCAATGATGTTCTCGCTGCTACCAGAGGCTATAATAAGTTTACAAACTTTGCCTTCGATAGTACATCGGGAACGACAAAGGTTGTTGCGTTGCGGGAAGTCTCCGTTAACACGAGGGGCAAGGCAGGAGCGTCGTAACATTAGCGAAACTCCAGTATCTGCTATTAATTCTTCATGATCGTCATCTAGAACATCGTCATCATCTTCTAGTTCGACGTCGCTACCAGACGAGTCAAGTAAAAGGCTTCGTTTGTTGCGGGTTGGGCAATTTGCTTGGCAATGACCGAGTTCTCCGCAAGCAAAGCAACACAAATTGCCAGTACGAGCTGGACGTGTTGCTGTATCAACTGGAACGATGGTCGTTTCGGTTGGGGTAGCCAGTGTTGGTGGAGTAGTTGTTGATGGAGTCGGGGTCGTTCGCCACTGTCGAGTCAAGTTCCATGGTGTGGCACCTGTCTTGCTCTGTGCTTCGACTGTTAAGGCATGTTGATGAGCTTCAGATAATGTGAGCGGGTTAAACAAATTCAATGTGTATTGAATCTGTTGTCGTAAGCCCCCGATGAAGCGGGCCACGGGTTGCCTGTCTGAATCATGAATATCAATCCTGTTTAGTAACAAGAAGAACTCAGTTGCATATTCTTCCACTGTGTGGCTTCCTCAACGAAGGTGTTGTAAACGTTGAAACATTAGCTGATCATAGTTATATGGTAAGAACGTCTTGCGCATGTGTTTCTTCAATTTGTCCCATGACTCAATTCTAGGTTTGCCTAAACGAAGTCTGGATGCTTTAAGTTGAGTCCGCCAAGCGGTTGCTCTGCTTCGAAACCGCATTGCTAGGACAGGGACGCATTGGTCAAGCGGAACATGCTTAAATTCCAAGATTTCGTCCACCGTGGCGATCCAGTCAAGGAGATCTTCCGCGACCTGGCTGCCATGGAACTCTGTATTTTGAATTTAAAGCTCCGATCCCATCGCTCGTTAAGTTGAGCTGGTTGAGCTATTTGTTGATTTGCTCCAAGAACTGCAAATGGGTTTGCATCGTCATCGTGATCGGACTGTTCATCGTCTTGTTCTTCTACTGGTGTGGCGGCATTACGTTGAGCTAAAAGACCTTGCATTGCTTGACTAAGTTGAGCAAGTTGTGTCTGCATCTCTTCCATAGTGCGTTGTGTAATCTCGGCTTGGGTTTCTTTCTTGGCGCGGGGCATGGTGACGAACAGAGGTTGTTTGCGCGGGTTGCGGCTGGGGATGGTTTTGCTTTGATACCAACCTGATGGAGGGTACGAACAAGATATCAGCTCGATCTAGGGTTTTCGATTGAAAACTCTAGAGACATGCTTCTTGCAGAAGATGAATTTAATCGAATCTCTCTCAAGGCTTCTCGAACAAGATGAATTGAATCAAATCTCTATCAAGGTATAAAGCTCAAAGCTAGTTTATTAATTATCAAAAGCATATCTTACAAAGCTAGAAGAGAACTCTTTATATAGGACTCTCTAAACCGTCATAACACTTAAAAACCTAATCGTAAAAGGAAACATAAAGCCAAAGGAAAACATGACATAACAAAATAGGAAAGTTGCCGTTTGAACGTCTAAGATGTTGCTGCATCATTTATAAACACATGCAGGGGCGTAGACAGCTTAAGAGGGGAGGGGGGAGGGGGCTCAGCTGACCCCACCACTGTTTTATTTAAATAAAATTTTATACCCAAAAAATAAATTTGATACCACAAAAATAATTACTAAACATTAAAGATACAATTTAATTATACAATTAAAATATTTATACTTTTTATCTATAAAATTTTGGATTTAACCTCATTTTCCTATAATTACAAAAAATATAAAATCACTAAACACGTTTTGCTATTTTAAACTTTAACAATATGTTTGTTTAAGCCCAAATTGTATCAGACCCAACTAATTTATAATCTAGAAACATTAAGAAAATAAGTAAAATTAAAAATGAAAATAAAAATGTTCCTCTTCCTCACAAACTCAAGACGACAGCAAACTTCCAACTCGTGCTTTGCAATTATTTTATTTTATTTGTTAAATTTCAGGTTGGTTTTCTATATTTTTTTAATACTCTACTCTTTTGTGTGTATTATTACTTTATGTTCATGATCTGAAAATGATTTAACAATTAGTTTTATATTCAGAAAGATAATTGTTTTTTTATTTATAGGATAAAAAGTTAGTCTCCTTCACTAAAAAAATAGTTGAAAATGTAGCCGATGAAACTCCTATAAAAGGTTTTCAAGTTATGAACGTAGAATACATTTGTAACTTTTGTGGTTTGTAAATTATGTTTTTGATTTGTTTTTTCCGACTCTCCTACAAAAAGTTTATGGCTCCACCTCTTTAATACATGTCAAGATCAAACCCAAAAAAGAAAGACATAACATTAACGCGGGACAAAGGCATGAATGACGAATGATTTATTCAGTTTGATTATGTCAAATTCTAATCATGTAATAGCATATTAGCAAAGTGATATGTTCAACTTGAACCTCGTTTAATCTTATATGAATCCAATTATGTTTACTGTTTAGGAATTGTCTTGAAAGAACGAAAAACACTTTTTCTCAACAAAAAAAAAGAACGAAAAACATGAAGTAATTCGTAAGTATAGAAAAACTTGGAAAATAGCCTAAACCTAGTCGAGGAAGTTGACTTAAATTTGTACTGAAGGTACAAAAAAATGAACTGGGTCCCTTCACAAAAAACTTAGTCACTTGTCGAAAACGTTTTTTTGCTTTTTTAAAATGGCAAATCTTGTAAATAGCACATTTTAATTTTTTTTTTGTTCTCTTAATAACCCTATAAAGTCAAAGTGACCAAAATATTTTCCATTAAAAGGTTAAATGAAAATTCTATCATCATTTATTATTTTAACTAATTTTTATTACATATATAAAAATAAATAAATATATTATTTCAAAATATTAAAATCAAAAATGTTTTTCTTGGATTTTGTTTCAAAAAGAGATTCCGTTTTTCAAATTTCGGGGGAAACATTCTCTTAAACGAAGTCTATGAAGACATTCCTAAACGTGTATGATATCTTTTTAAATTTGTAAAAAAATTTCATGAATTTATGATTGCCTTCACGCGACAAAGACTGCGATTTAGGGTTTCGATTTTGGTTCCGATGGTCATGCGACGGAGGGATCCCGGAAAGTTACGGTCAACAGCGGGCCAGTTTCTACGGATTCAAAGGGGGATTGTGGTGAGAAGAAATCTTTTCGATTTACTAAGGAATTTTCGGGAAAATGGAAAGACAGAGATCGATGGATATTGGGGATCAAGGAGATCTGGGAATCGTATCTCTTTATTGAACTTTTGGACATCAAACGGACAATCTCTGGATCTTCGAGGTAGGATTTCCGGTCTCTTTAAACCGCTAATAACAAGGGGTTCTAGCGAGTATCGTCAGAGAACTCAATCTAATGGTTATTGGAACCAGGCTAAGGTGTCAGAAAGGGAGAAAAGGAGATCCTATTTAAGCAGAGGAGACTATAGAAGAGACGAGGGAGGATCGGGGTACAGGAACTCTCGTTGGGAACCCTCAAGAGGATATGCTCAAGAAGATCGTAATAGGTTTGCTCGTGGTTCCAAGAGAGAAACCAGTCAACTAAGGGATGTGGAGGAAGATCATGAAGAAGGTGAGTTTCATAACAAGGTGAGAGAAGTTAAGGAAGATCACCAGGGAGACAAAGAGATACTATGGGAACCGGAATTCACACCGTCGAGATTTGTTAATCGGAGGAAAGCCAAGCTAACCTAGCCTTCCCTGAAGGTCCCGGTTATCTGCTAGGCCACGCACAATATAATCAATATGAAAGAGTCAAAAGTAATAAATCGTAAAAGAGCGAAAAGAGAACAAAGAGGTCTTATTTCCGAATTCGCGTTTGAGGGTGAACAACATGTAAGATCCTAGGCCATGAGACCTGTCGGTACGTTCGCTAGTCTAGCCACCTAAGTTCTAACCTAGTCGAGTCGCAGCTCGATAATAAAAAAGGGGAAAATGCCTAAATTGCTCTAAGTATTAAGTTTGCTCTGAGAAAGCTCTCCCTTGCTCATCGCCTTAAGTCCTCCTTATATACTCTCTCTAGGTTGGTTTGCACCTTTTCCTGGGCCAGATTCGTCGCGAGATGGGCTTTTCCATTTTTCGTCACCCTTCATGATTATCTTCGGAAACTTGACATTTATCTTTTCCTGCGAATAAAAAATAGACCGTCATATCAGCCTTAGGCTCAATCCTGTTCTAAAATCGTAAGTTGGCCGTTTAGCCGCGGTTCAGGCCCCATTTTGGGCCGTTTTGGGACATAGACGTTTTTTACGATTTTTCCTAAGAAACAGCCGTTGGTTTTTCCGAAAAGATTCCAATTCCCCGTATAGTTAAGGCAACTGGTGTTCAAGCTAACCATAGCCATTTTATACGGCAGGCAGGAATCCGTTTCGACGACCAAGGTTTTTATAACTTTTCCCGAAGTCTTTCTTTGATAATCCTAAGCGTGACGAGACATGGGCATTGCGTCCAAGGGCCCGAGGATTGTGTTATGGGAACTTAGACGAGGATGCACGGTTTCGGGAGAGGAGGTCGGTCCTCGCCCATGGGCAAGGTGACCTCGGTGCGGGTCGTTCTCGGCCACGGGCGAGGTGACCTCGGTG
>NW_013617530.1:26053-33275 GCF_000695525.1 Brassica oleracea var. oleracea | reverse complement strand
CCACGGGCGAGGTGACCTCGGTGTGGGTCGTCCTCGTCCATGGGCAAGGTAACCCGTGTTGAGACGGTCCTTGCCCTAGGGCGAGGTGTTCGGTCCTTGCTTACGATTGAGACCTCATCCTGACTGATTCTCTTCTCGACGTTCCTCGGTTCGCATCCGCGAAAAATTTTCTTTTACTTGATTAACCGTTTTCCGGGAATGTCTAATTTTCAAGGATCGATCGAGAGTCGGTTTTCCGGGAACTTTCAGGCATTGATTCCGTCGTGAACGGTTTTGACCCCAACAGTTAGCCCCCAGCTAGATAGGATCCGTGGACCTGGGGGTGAGCTTCTAGCTTGCGGTATGACTTGTTTTGATGGAATTAGACGTAATCATTTGCCGAAAGTCCGAAAATGAATAGTAACTTTTTTTCCTATATATAGGTGGAGTAGGTTTTTTTTTTTGTTTTTGCAGCGGACTGTATCCTCCCCGCGACCCCCTGGGACCTGTTTGCTAAGCGCGATCTTCTCCTCAATGGTCCGTTCTTTTGGGATTCCTTCACCCTAGACAGTGGTAGAACCCAGGACCTGGACCAGGACATGGAGCAGACTCAGCATGGTGACCAGGACGATCAGATCAGTCCAGCTGAGTTTCAGCCATTCAACCGTACCAGATCAACGGCCAGAGCCGTGTACCGGATCGACCCGCGTGCACCCGGACGTGACCTAAGGTTGGATCCACGACCTGATGACCGAATCAGCCGAACCACATGCGTTCTTCCCCGACCCATTCGCCATTCTAGAGCCAACAGTCAAGCCAGAACCCGTGATCATCGGGAAGAATCAGATTCCGGACTTAGCCTGTCCTTCCTGGCTCGTTTGGGACGTACAGCATGCCCGGATCAGGCTGATCACGACATTTCCAACCACTTTGATGATTTCATGATGATCGATGTTCCAACTACTTCAAGCCGATTCCGGACTTAGCCTGTCTTTCCTGGTCCGTTTGGGACGTACCGCACGCCCGGATCCGGCTGATCACGACATTTCCAACCACTTTGATGATTTCATGATGATCGATGCTTCCAACTACTCCAAAGGAGGATACTTAAGCTCTCTGAAGATTTGGGTCGAGCTATCTCTTCATCCATTCATGGATCATCGACGATCAACCATGCAGGCAACCTTACCTCCGTCCTGCTCCTTACCGCGGATGACCTGATCACCACAGAATGAACCTAGACATCTTTATGAATCTGGACCATCAACATAAGAATCCGCACCTTGACCAGTCTTAGTCAAAATTCGAAATTCTATGTCTTGTTTTCATTCATTTCTATTTTCTATGTTGTCTTTTCCCACAAATGTCTTTATGTTTCTTTGACTCACAAACCTTATAAGTATGTGATGATCCCTTTAATAAAAACATAATCGATTTTCCTTGCTTATTTTTGAGTCTTCTCTCATTGTTCTTTTCTTAGAACATTCATACTTCTCTTGGTGAGGTCATCTCCAAGCGAACCACTTCGTTGTGTTGGACCGGTGCGTCACATCCGGCAACCTTCGAATCTCTGGTAGTATCTTTGGGTTATTCTGCAACCCTTAGTGTCACCCCTCGATCCATTAGTTCTCATTTCCCTCGGATCTGAGTTCATATCAACCATACCGAAAGAGTGATCCATATTTTGGTTCTATCAGACAGGATCCGAATGCAGTGGCGCTCAACCGATCGCTAGGCATCTTCCGAACTTTACGTGCATCGGACATGGACGAGCCACACCCCGATGTTGTTCCCGATCAGAGGGAGAGAGTTAGGCCCCAAAAGGACAAGGAAATCGCTCTCGAAGACAGAAACTTTGTCTCAGAAGATATTCTGCTTCCCGGATGGAACCTGGGTTTCACCCCGGGTGATGGGAGTGGAACCAGCAAAGCTCCCCTTCCGAACGACTTCTTTTCCAACCTTCCTCTCGGTTTTACTACTCCAGCGTCACTGGATGAAGCTTCGAGGAGAGAAGTGGTCGCGGATGATTCTCGGTTGATCAATGAGGTTTACTCTCTGAAAAATTATTTTTTTGGCGAGTCTTCGTTTGTCGCTTCCATGTTTGACCCTTGATTCGTGTAGGGAATGCGGGTCTTTAATTCAACACTTGACGGAAGTTTAAGAGAGACGCGTGTCGCATTTCAAGGCCGAAGAGATCGAGAGGAAGTTCATCCATTTTCAAAACGAGGTTGCGGAAAGAGAGCGCAGACAGGCTGAGTCCCATTCCCGAGCTCTCATTCGTGTGGAGAAGAAAGGGAGGAGGGCGATTGCTGCTGAGGTAACGAGAAGAGCTACATTGTTTGATGCTGAGTTTAGGAGTTTCAAGGACGCTCAAGACTACGTGGGTAACTTCCGCGAATGCCGTTGTTCGGTTGGTACCCTTTGGAAGTCGCAGAACGCTGATTTCTATTTTCTCTCCGAGGTTACTGAGATGTCGGGCCTCATGGATAGAGTTTCAAGGACGCTCAAGACTACGTGGGTAACTTCCGCGAATGCCGTTGTTCGGTTGGTACCCTTTGGAAGTCGCAGAACGCTGATTTCTATTTTCTCTCCGAGGTTACTGAGATGTCGGGCCTCATGGATAGGTGCGCCTAGGCCGAGTCGATGGTTCCTCCAATCGAGGGGAGGATCCGAGAGCTTTGGGAACCCATCGAGGTTTCGGAGGATGCGACGGAAGCGGGAGCCGATGCTGCGGATAAGGGAGGAGAAGTGGATCAGCCCGCAGACTCATTTGGAGCCTCGATTTCCGGGGAACTTGACCTTGATCTCTGAAGGTCGTCGGGATTGTTTTCCCTTTGCCTTTATCTCAAGATTTCGTGTAGTGTTTTAGGCCGAGAGTGGCCGTTCGTTATTTGAGGGTGCTATGGCCTTGCAAGGTCATTTGACTATGTATGCGGGACTGGCCGTTGGTGGCTTCGAATCCCAGCCGCTCTGGCCTTTTTATATATTACGAATGTTCTTTTAGCATTCTATGGGTTTTAGTTTATACGTCTGCCAAGTGTCGAGGGAAAGACAAGAGTAGTCACTTTGTATCTTAACTCTTAATTTGTCTTTCCGGTCGTTTGCTCTTTCGAGGGTATTCGAAAACGTTTAGGAGTTTAACGAAGTTTCGTGAGCATTTTAGATGTGGACGATGAGACATGTTTTAAGATCTCGTATCAGTTTCGATATCATGCCTTGAGATGTTAATGGACCAGTAAGACTGGGTTTAAGGCAAGACCTAGGTTTACTTTCGGCTCTAAGGCTATGCGACGACTAATTGGCTTTCGTTTTGCCCGTTGGCGAGGAGGGCGATTGCTGCTGAGTTAGCGAGAAGGGCTACATTGTTTGATGCTGAGTTCAGGAGTTTCAAGGACGCTCAAGACTATGTGGGTGACTTCCGCGAATGTCGTGGTTCGGTTGGTACCCTTTGGAAGTCGAAGAACGCTGATTTCTCTTTTCTCTCCGAGGTTGCTGAGATGTCGGGCCTCATGGATGGGTGCGCCCAGGCCGAGTCGATGGTTCCTCCAATCGAGAGGAGGATCCGAGAGCTTTGGGAACCCATCGAGGTTCCGGAGGACACGACAGAAGTGGGAGCCGATGCTGTGGACGAGGGAGGAGAAGTGGATCAGCCCGCAGACTCATTTGGAGCCTCGATTTCCGGGTATCTTGACCTTGATCTCTGAAGGTCGTCGGGATTGTTTTTCCTTTGCCTTTATCTCAAGATTTTGTGTAGTGTTTTAGGCCGAGTGTGGCCGTTCGTTATTTGAGTGTGCTATGGCCTTGCAAGGTCATTTGACTATGTATGCGGGACTGGCCGTTGGTGGCTTCGAATCCCAGTCGCTACGGCCTTTTTATATATAACGAATGTCCGTTTAGCATTCTATGGGTTTTAGTTTATACTTCTGCCAAGTGTCGAGGGAAAGACACGAGTAGTCACTTCGTATCTTAACTCTTGATTTGTCGTCCGTTCGTTTGCTCTTTCGAGGGTATTCGAAAACGTTTAGGAGTCTAACGAAGTTTCGTGAGCGTTTTAGATGTTGACGATGAGACATGTTTTAAGATCTCGTATCAGTTTTGATATCATGCCTTGAGATGTTAATGGACCAGTAAGACTGTGTTTATGGCAAGACCTAGGTTTACTTTCGGCTCTAAGGCTATACGACGACTAATTGGGTTTCGTTTTGCCCGTTAGCGATTTCTACCTGATTCTTTCCGATTAAAGTCTGCGACTGGGCGCTGGCATATATGACTTGTGTGGGAAGAATCGAGCACTCTCCAGAGAACGTCTGGTGTGCTGACCGAAATTTCGGATTTGCTTGTATAGTGCGCTATGAAAGGTTTGACTACAAGTTTAACGAAGAGAACCTTTAGTTTTTATGAAAGGTTTGACTACAAGTTCTTTTTTAGAGAACGATTTCGACTTGTCCGTCGGGGCCAATCGACGGGCATTTTGTATTTTAGAGTCACGGATGGACTGTGTATTTGGAAAATATCTTTCGAGAAATATTTACGACGTCCGGCTTTCTCGAAGATATGTCTTTTGCGGTTAGATGGCTACGATATTCGTTTTATAGAAGATGCGTTTTTCCTGTCTTGCTTGACCATGAGGATGTGTGAATTATGTAGGAATTAGTTTTCGTCCAAGGACTGCTTGGACGGTATGCCCTTATCTTGGGCTTTTCTTAGGCCAGCCTTAGATTACTGTGACTTATTGCATGTGAATCATGAGATCGGAAGAAGGTAGAATTTATTGAAAAAGTTTCGAAAATATCGAGTACATTCATGGATATTTCATATTTTTGCGGGAGTATACGAGTATACGTACCCACCCCCTTTTTTTAACGAGGGGGATAGCTGAACTTGTCGATATGACAAGCTTCCTGCGTACCTCTTTCGAGGATCAAGCCATCTCATAGTTCTGCTTGTTGCTGCGGGTGTTCCTACTCGCTGGATGGGATCGTTCCGGTTACTTCAGCCGTTGGAGGCTTCAGTTGGATCGACGACCGTTTCAGGGGTCGGGCTGTCCGCTGGCAAGGCGATGGACTCGGGGACTAAGTCGCTGTCTGGAGTCGTTGCCTGGTCGGGTGATTCTGGATCACTTTTTATGGAGCTCTCGGGAGAATTTTGAGCTTTCTTAGCCCGCTTCGGGTTGACTGCGGGGGTGTTCCAATTTTGTCGTAGTTTATGCTCGGCCAAGAAGCAGAGCCTGGACTGTTTCTGGCATCCCCAGATTACCGCTGTTCCGTTTGGAGTTGGGAACTTGATGCCAACGTGGTAAGTCGACGGTACCGCTTTCATGGCATTGATCCAAGGAGTTCCCATGATGACATTGTAGATGGCCGGGTTATCGACTACCGCGTAGTCAACGATTTTCGTCACCTCTTTAGCCATCACTGGGAGTTTGATTGATCTGAGGGTCATTGATGTTGCACCTGAGAAACCGGTAAGAGGTTTTGCTTCTGGGATGACTTCTTTGAGTTCAATGTTCATCCTCCGGAGGGTATCGCGGAAGATGGCGTTGACTGTGCTTCCCGTGTCGATAAGGATCCTTCCCACTTCCAGGTCTCAGATTACCAGATCAATAACCAATGGATTCCAGCTCTTCCAAGACGATCTTGTCGTTAGGGGCGTCGTCGGTTGGGGACCAAGCCGGCCAGCTTGAACTCGTCTCAGCCTTCCGTCCATAATCTTTGATCGACGAGTTCATGCTCACTCTTCGACGGTTACTGTCATTTCCTCAATCATCCTGCCTCCTTCCACGTTTCTCGTCTGACTAATTTTCGCGGGTGTCGTTTTCAGGGGACTCTTTATCAGTTTTGGGAGGGAGATCGATATCCAGGAGGAGGTCTTTTATGCTTCGAAATTTCGCCGGCGAGGAGCTTCGCAGCAAGCCTTGCGCCGAGAACCTTGTAGTTCATAGTGGAATGACCTCTGGTCTGGTGGAACTCGCAGTAGGAATTATGCTTGAACTGGTTCCTGGTCCAGGTATTTCCGGAAGTCTTTCCCGCGGAGTTGATAGCGTAATTATGCTCGCCCTAGAGATCTTCTCCCTCGTGGTGGACAAACCTGTCGTTGCGAGGGTTTTTCCTTCTCGTGGACGTCTTCTGCGGGTTGTACTTCTGGAAGAGGAATTTCATCTCTTCTTCCATCATGATGAAGTCCGTTGCCTTGTGAAGAGCGTAATGGATTGTTCTCAGTTTTTCAAGGGATATCCATTGCCGGAGTTTCGACCTGTACCAGAGAGTTTTCCGCAAAGTGTCGACTGCCACTTTGTCGCTGATTCCAGTGACTCTTGCTATTACCAGCTTGAACCTGTTCATGAATTCGCGGAGTGGTTCGTCTTCTTTTTGAAATAGACTCCAAAGGTCGACGTCTGAGGTTTCCCTGTCCATGAACATGGAATACTGTTTGAGAAACTCCGAGGCGAGCTGACGGAAACTTCTGATGGAGTTTCGTTTCATGCGAGAAAACCATTAGAGCACGGCTCCTTTGAGGTTTTAGACTAAGAGGAGGCAGTAGCCAGCGTCTCGTTCGCGTTCCTTTAGTTTACACCTTCCTCGCGATCTGGAAAGACTGCAGATGCGCCTTCGGGTCGGTGGTGCCATCATAGACGGAGATGAGATGTTAGTTTCCGTGATCCGGGTAGTGAACGGAGTTTTCCGCGCTTCCTCGAGAAGTCTGTCGATCTCGGGGCAGCGCTTGTCGCGTGGTGAATCTGCGACTTTACCGCCTTGACTTCTGCCGCAGTTTTTGCGATGTACTCGTAGAGATCATGGATCTCATCAGGATTTCTAGCAGCCTTGTGGGCCTGTCGGCAATGGCTGCAGTGGATCCGAGCCTGATTCTCGGCCAGTTCTTCCTGCTCTACCCAATAGAGGTTTTCTTCTTCCTCTGTCATGGGCCTTTCGAACGACGTGTCCTTTCGAGCGGACTGGCTTCGCGTTCTTCTCGGATGGACGTCGGCATCTCCGTCCGAGTGATCGGACTGGTCGCTTATGTCCAGATCGATCCGCTCGATATCGCCTCCTCGTTGCTCCCGGCGGGAGGTGGAAGGTTCTCCGCGGTCGGTTGTGCGCCTGGTGGGACTGTTTCGTCAGGGTTCTGACCTGAAGAATCCTTGTGGCCCCGCGCGGGATTTACTCCTGGCCTTCGCCGTTAAGGTTTCCACATGTTTTGCGAGAGAGGCCACGAGCTTTCCTTGTTCGTCCGACTTTTTCTGAGC
>NW_013617530.1:24953-25894 GCF_000695525.1 Brassica oleracea var. oleracea | reverse complement strand
GCGCCAAACTGTGGGAACCGGAATTCACACCGTCGAGATTTTTTAATCGGAGGAAAGCCAAGCTAACCTAGCCTTCCATGAAGGTCCCGGTTATCTGCTGGGCCACACACAACACAATCAATATGAAAGAGTCGAAAGTAATAAATCGTAAAAGAGGGAAAAGAGAACAAATAGGTCTTATTTCCGAATTCGCGTTTGAGCGTGAACAACAGGTAAGATCCTAGGCCACGAGAGCTGTCGGTACGGTCGCTAGTCTACCCACCTAAGTTCTAACCTAGTCGAGTCGCAGCTCGATAGTAAAAACAGAAAAATGCATAAATTGCTCTAAGTATTAAGTTTGCTCTGAGAAAGCTCTCCCTTGCTCCTCGCCTTAAACCCTCCTTATATACTCTCTCTAGGTCGGTTTGCACCTTTTTCTGGGCCGGATTCGTTGCGAGATGGATTTTTCCATTTTTCGTCACCTTTCATGCTTATCTTCGGAAACTTTACATTTATCTTTTCCTGCGAATAAAAAATATACCGTCAAATCAGCCTTAGGCTCAATCCTGTTCTAAAATCGTAAGTGGCCGTTTAGCCGCGTTTCAGGCCCCTTTTGGGCCGTTTTGGTACTTAGACGTTTTTATGATTTTTCCTAAGAAACAGCCGTTGATTTTTCCGAAAGGATTCCAATTCCCCGTTTTGGAACTGGTGTTCAAGCTAACCGTAGCCGTTTTATACGGCAGGCAGGAATCCGTTTCGACGACCAAGTTTTTTATAACTTTTCCCGAAGTCTTTCTTTGATAATCCTAAGCGAGACGAGACATTAATATTGCGTTCAAGGGCCCGAGGATTGTGTTACGGGAACTTAGACGAGGATGCACGGTTTCAGGACAGGAGGTCGGTCCTCGCCCATGGGCGAGGTGACCTCGGTGCGGGTCGTCCTCTCCCAAGGGCGAGGTGAT
>NW_013617530.1:21528-24896 GCF_000695525.1 Brassica oleracea var. oleracea | reverse complement strand
GCGGGTCGTCCTCGCCCATGGGCGAGGTGACCTCGGCGCGGGCCGTCCTCTCCCATTGGCAAGGTGACCTCGGCGCGGGTCGTCCTCGGGCAAGGTTACCCGTGTTGAGACGGTCCTCCCCCTAGGGCGAGGTGGTCGGTCCTTGCTTATGATTGAGACCTCATCCAGACTGATCCTCTTCTCGACGTTCCTCGGTTCGCATCCGCGAAAAACTGTCTTTTACTTGATTAACCGTTTTCTGGGAAAGTCTAATTTTCAAGGATCGATCGAGAGTTGGTTTTCGGGGAACTTTCAGGCATTGATTCAGTCGTGACCGGTTTTGACCCCAACAGATACATTAGACTAAGAATGTACCGGCGGTTCAGATGGAGTTGACCTTGTCACAAATCGTCTCATATGTGGTAATCTTAGACTCCATAAGAATGGAAGATGGTGTTGACTTAGGGAATAAAATGTTAGAGGAGGGGATTAATGGTTTAGGTGAGGATGTAATGGTGCTTGATGACAAACATGTCAACATGAGTGGGGAAGGGGAAGAGGAAAACGATGATGATAAGTTTCTGGACATTACTGATGATCTTATGAATCAATACATCAATGAAAAATAGTTATGGAGTTTGTTTGTGGTGTTTGACTCTTTTGGTTTTAGCATTTAATAAGCTCATGGAGCATTTTAATTTGTATTCTTAATGCGTTTACTTTGGTTTTCTTTATGTTGCTGCTGATGGTTACATTTTTTTATAAGATCATGAGATGGAATAAAACTGGTTTGTTAGCTTATTGGTATTGGTATTTTTGTGTTTTGCTGAGAAATGCATTTATAAAAATACTATTTGTCAATGGGATGCTTGGTATTCAGAGGAGGACACTCTGGTTATGTGGATTACTTTGGTTCAAGTGTACATACTGGAATCGAACTCAGAAGTGGAATATGGTGTTCATTGTGTTAGTGCTCCTGTGGTTGGTCTCATTAAACCAAACACGAAGCCAGGTTCAGTACAAGAGTAAGGTTTCAACAAAAACATTTGTTCAGCCGTTTCATGATCTCATCGGGTTGCATTCATCATTAACGAGGCAATACGGTTCACAAAATTGTAGGTGGGATTTTGATACTATGGTAGGTTTTCATTTTGGATTTGCTTTGAGAGAGAGGTTCTGTTTCATTAACTTGGAAGCACTTTATTTCTCTGGTCACTTTTGGTGGTTTCGGAGCTTATTGATATTCGAATATAATTTAAACTTGGCTTTGTTAAATAAAATGACGATCATGTTGGTTTGGAATCGAGACTGGCGGCCGTTGGCAAAAATTGGTACAATGGTTATCATCAGAATGCTGGACTAAGACGGTGTTTGTTTGTTTTACATTGGTTTGTTGAATTTTTGAATGCAGTTCTGGTATGGTGGCCGTGGGGCTTTGGAGTTATGTCTTTATCGGGTATCATTAAACCTGTATTTTATGGCTCGAATGAGCAATACAAATATTGTTACTTATGAAAATACTAAGCTGGAATTGTAGAGGACTCGGAAGTCATTGGACCATAAGTTATCTCCGGGAGATATGACACAAATATAAACCAGATTTTTTATTTTTATTTGAAACAAAACATGATTTTGAATTCGTACAAGGGTTTCAATCATACTTTGGATATGATAGTTTGGTTACTGTGGACCCAAATAGGAGGAGCGGTGGTTTAGCTCTTTTTTATAACAATGAATATCAAGTTAAAATTTTATATTCTAGCAACAGAATGATAGATATCGAGATGGTGGCCAAAGGAAAACAAGTTTTCCTTACCTTTGTCTATGGGGAACCGGTACAAAAGTTAAGAGAACATGTCTGGGAGAGACTAACTCGGTTTGGATTATCACGATCTGAACCTTGGTTTATTATTCGAGATCTAAATAAGATTACTGGGAATCATGAAAATGATGGGGGATCCCTAAGATGTACAACTTCCTTCATTCCTTTTAACAACATGATAAGGAATAGTGGACTACTAGAATTTCCGGCTCGAGGGAATAAACTGTCTTGGCAAGGAAGGAGGGGCAAAGGAAAAGGAGCAGTGATGATCAGATGTCGATTGGATCGGCCCTTGGCGAATCAGGAATGGCATACGCTTTTCCCATGCTCTTACACAGAATACTTGAAGATGGTGGGTTCTGATCATCGTCCTGTGGTTGTTTTTTTGGAGGATAATTTATCAAGGAAAAAAGGGACAACTCAGGCTTGATAAGAGATGGGTTGGACAGGAGGGTCTCAAGGAATCAATTGTGGCAGGCTAAACTGAAAATCAGGAAGGAAAAATAGTGGATTTTGTTACAAACATTAATAATTGTCGTCATGAAATGTCCTCATGGCGAAAGGATAATCAACCATATGGGAAGGACAAAATTAAAGATCTTCAACAGGCACTGGCAGTCGCAGCCATCTGGGGTTGTCAGAAACAGTCGCGGCTTTGCTTTCTCGCAGAGCATAAGTTAAGACAAATCACGACCACCGCGATAGCAACACACAAACGCGCAAAGTTAACTCAGCCTTCGGCCGAAAACACTTCAAAGAAAGACTATTCGACATCGTCTGCCGAAGCGAACGCTTCGGACATCGAAACTCAGCACGATTCCAAAATCAATGCTATGACTCTACCGGAAAACCCGGACAAAAACGTCGACCCTGCCACAGTCTCCGCGATTAAGGCGGTCAGCACGGCAACAACCGCCGAGTAAGAACACTCGCGGCATACAACAGAACTATGAGATGGCTTGATCCTCGAAAGAGGTACGTAGGCAGCTCGTCGAAAGACGAGTTCAGCTATCCCCCTCTCTAAAATGGGGAGGGGAGTGGGTACGTATATTCGTACACTACCACGTTTTAAAAGATGCATCATTGTAATCGAGCTTTTTAAAACTTTTACTACAATACGCATTTTTCGAATTCTTACACTAGCTACGCAAAAATTCTCAGGACACTCTTAAAAATAAAATTCTACAAACATTAGACTCTTGTCAACGGCCTTATCTGGCACAAATAGCAAAAGCCTTCATTCTTCAAACACCTAAAACATATGTATAGTCTTCGAAACAAAAGCGAGACGTCGCCAAGAAATTCGAAACTCTGCAAACAACTGTCCGAACGCGACCATAAAAATCTCAACGAGTATTTACACCCCGCTCGTCGATTGGCCCCGACGAACACACCAGCCGTCTTAAACAAACGCAACCCGATCATTCTTCTGATCCTCGAACATCCAACACAAGGATAATAGCGTGCTACAAAAAAAAATTCAAAATTTGAGTCTAGCACTTCCAGTTGGCTTAAAAATGGTCTCTGGAGAGATGCTCGATTCATGCCATACAAGTCGTATAAGCCG